>NC_134396.1:56770147-56921662 GCF_035582795.1 Mycteria americana
CCCTGGAGACCTGTGCCATTCTCTAGCTGCTGTACCTCATGTAGAGGTTACGGAGTCTGCTGCTGTTTATGTGCTCTGGTTCTTGCTTATGTGGTTGGTAGTTTATATATTTTCATCCACAGGTCTGACATTCAGTGTTAAAAGGTAATGCAAAGAGGGGCATACTTGCAGTGGTTATACTGTCTTTATAACCACTAATCCACAGTCTGTCAGATGAATATTTATTTATTTACAGTAATGCTATATCTATACAAAAATATATTTTAATCATCCATATATGTGTGGATACATATTATTTTATATAATATGCATATATAATAAATATATGTTGGTACTTAAATATATATTAATACATCTGTAATATCTATTTACATAAAGAATCAGTTTTCAGTAAATATCTGCTATCTGCTGCCTCTGTTATTGTTAACTCCTTTGGGCCAGTCTGCATGAGGAAAAGAGCTCTCATTTCAAGTTAGGCAGCAGCTTCAGTAGCTGAAGTGGTAAAAACTCTTTGCTGTGTACTTGCAAGTTTGACATTCGAGCCCAGCTGATGACTTATGCGACAGTAATGTGTGTGCATGTTGTGAGTGCATGCTGCATCTAAAGTTAGATAAGCCCTCCTAGTAACTGTTAAAAATTGCCTTATAAGTATAAATTAATTTGGGTGTTACGTTGACTACTTTTTGTAGTGGTATATTTTTGAGAGCACTTGAGGGGAACGGGAAGCCACATCTTTCATAAATAGCATGTAGCAAACAAAATGTATGTGAACGGGAGGAGGACAGAGAGTGCTGAGGAGAGCAGAAACTTTTCTTGTCAGAGAATGAAATATCTCTGTGTTTGTGCTCTAGATGCATCAAAACTATTTAATAGGTATACCATCATCACAACCCCCCAAAAATTGCCCCAAACCCAGGAGTGTTCTTGGAAGAGTAGCATTATTCCCCCTCAGGTGACCCAGTGGGTCAGAGCCTGGCTAATGGACAGTTCAGCTTTTCACCTCTAGGTATGTTGAATACTACTTTCTTCATGGGATTGAAAATTAGTGTCACCTAATGACTGGAAAATTCTGTCCTGAGTTATACTGGAGGCTTAGATCTAGATTTTGTCAAACTCATCATTACACTTTATTCAAGATTGGAAGTACTGTGAGACGAGGATTCAGCATGTAGTACAGTATACTGTATTCAGCATGTAGTACAGCAAGGCCTGATCTTCACTGGGTCCCCAGTCTTGTATTGCGAACCAAAATTTCTTTAGTCATTGTGTGAGCATCAATAGCAATGTCATTTCATACACAGTGACGGAAACGGTGACTTTTAAAATTACCAATCAGATTTAAAAGAAGATTAAAAAGACACACTGTGTCTCAAAGCAAAACATTTTGTGTTTTGCTTTGTGGGTTACTTATTTCCCATAACTGAACATATAATGTTAAGAAAAATGTTACCCATCATTGTTTCCAATTTTCTCATGTTATTACTTTGTCTAATACTGCTGTGTTCTTTGACATATCTTAGTCCTTTAGTTAACTGTACAGATTTCATTTTTTAAGTTTATGCCTAAATCATCACTTCACGTGTATTTAGCTAGTTACTGCTTTCTGAAATTCTGTTCAACGTTAAATATTTTCTGAGTTTGAGACTCTAATGCCTTTATATGAATAAAATAGAGCTGGTATGGCAGTGATACTGTATGAGTTTGATTGCCAGGTAACTGAAGAATTTTCAATGTATGTACATTGAAAAGAAGTATGTTTCTGCTAAAAGTTAAAATTTTCGAAAAGCAAGATGAGGCAGACTATGCTATCACAGGCTGTACTGCTCAAGAACATTGCAGAGCCGCATAGAAACTGAATTTAATATACCAAGTGTAGTTAAACAAATTAATTGAGAGGGATACACGAGTGTTGTCTCTTAAGGTAGTAGCCTCTGAGTCTGAAGAATGAGATTTGGCATCAAAACTAATACTACAAGAATAATAGTGCTTCAGAGGTAAGGTGATACCTTTTCAACTCCAGACTTCAAGCCAAGGACAGGATTATTGATGTCTTTCTAAAAATCTGAAACATTTTAAACGCATTAGTAGATAATGTTGGATACTTCACACACTTCATAACTGCTCAGTTATTCCATTTGCTTCATTAAGAAACCGTATTTAAAGGCCTGATTTTTGTGTTGATCTCATGATCCCTGTCAGTGGCAGGGACACCAGTTTAATTTTCATGTAGTTGTATAGAAAATTGGGTCTCCTGAAGGAACTGAAACATGTCTGTACCACCTTGCCAGATCAGTTGAATTTATTTTGATAAAATATGATCAGGTGGATCAGTAGCAGGTTATATAAATTTTGTTTGCATCAAAGTGGTTATTCCTGCACTGTTTGTCCTTAAAATTTAGAAGGATCCTTACAGTACAGGATCCTCCTGTTCATGCAGAAATTATTCATCTTTGAATGCGAAGCTTAATTGAACTGTGCTAGCCGTAGTCTCCAGTAAATGCACAGATCACGGGACAGTGCAGAGAAGACAGTTGTTTGCTCCAATTCTGTTACATTGCTGATAGCGATGTGAGCACAGCTGGTGGAAAATGGTGTTTCTGTGTCTCACAGCAAATCCTTTGTCTTGCAGGGCTATAATCCTCAGAGGACATGCTTCACTTTCATCTTGCAGTTTTTCGAAGACACTCAGTCTCAGCTGTTAATTATTGAGGCTAAGGGTTATGAAATACAAAGTATTGTTCAATGGCTTTGTGAGGATGCAGCATTGATGCATTCACAGTCTAGAGAGCTTTGAATGGTAAAGTGTACTTCATTTCTGTATGTAATTTCATAAACTCTTATATTAACAGAGAGCACCTCAAAGCAAGCATGATGCAGGTTCCCATGATACAGAGAGGCAGAATGAAGGTCAAGGAGCAGCAGAAATCAGCATGGCAACTAGCAGTACTGGTCAGGTAAATTGATTATTTTGTTTGTTGATAGTATAATTAAGTACTCGAAAAGTACAATGCTTACATATTGGTATATACCTTACGGTGTTTGTATGCCTGCTCATTTCAAACAGATACATGTTTTTCTTCTTTCCATCTATACGTGAGAAATTTCTTGTATTTATTGGGAGGAAATGTTTTAATAAGATGAAGTATAAATATTCGATAATGCAGGGAGCATTTTTCCTTTGTTTAAATGATTAATGAGCCTAATGCTATGAAGGAGATAACAAGAATGACTACAGAAAATGTATTTTATTGTAGGTGAACTATAATATGAGAAGTATCATTTAATTATGGAAAATTGCTCAAATTTTCACTTCAGAAATTATCACTGAAATATCAGTGTTTTTTTTAAAAAGAGAAGAACCAAATGGCAGGTTTATCATTAATATTTCTTTAATACTGTTTTTGATAAAGCTTTGAAACAGTGGTATCAATGGAGTAATCTCCTGGAAGTGGGCTGAAGCGTTATTTAAATGCTTCTAAATAATCTTTCATTGCTGTTCCTTTTATTAGTGAAATACATTAGTGGAATATTTTGAGGGGTACATTAAATTATTTACTTGTCTTTTAAAACAAATATTTATAAAAGTTTTTTACTTCTCTCTTTGGCTAAAAATACTTTGATTTATTTACCATGTGCTAATGATCATTCCCTTCATGATTTCCAACTGTAGCTGAGACATTCCCACTAGTAATTTGGGTTCTTAAAACTTCACACTACAAATGTAATAGTTGAATTCATATGCAAAATATTTTTGCTACTCCAGGGAAGTAGAATTATTTAAATCCTTCTGAAAGTGTGTTTTACAAGAAGATTTATCAGAGAGAATTGTGGTTTGGCTAGAATATTTCACTTGATTAAAGATTAAGCATAGCCCATAATTGTGTTTTGGAAATACGTTTGATTACCATTTGGAATTAAGTTCTACCAGCCATATCTGAGCAATTGCTTGAGGCTCTGACTCTAATTCTTATGAGACCTTTATTGTTTGGGAAGAAAATAGTTCAGTGCTGCTTTGGGGCTGAAAGCGTAATGTATTTAAATAATTGATGCATTGTGGCTGTATCATCCATCTTCAGTGTATAAATCAGGAGTTATTCTGGACAACAGATATTTTACAGGGAAGGAAGGAAGAAGAGATTGTCATGTCTTGGCACACTTACGCACGTGGGAGATTCATTGATACTTCATTTGAGGTCTTATGTTGAGGAATTGTGCAATTTTGAACTTTGTCTCATAAAAATGTATAAACATGCATATTCCTTCCTCCTGGAGGTGGATAGATCCAGGGTGCGGAATCTGTGTTAAAAGAGACATCTGGGGATTATTTACTTCCAGTGCAAGTCCAGACAGAGGGGGTTTAATGGATTGGGCATAACATTCGTTTCTGATAAACCTGCTCAGCTCAATATACTTTCAGCAATCACTATTCAATTGAGTGCAAAAGAAGTTTTAACCAAATCATTTGGTTCTAATTGGTTTTATAGTCATATAATCAATGTTAGTTGAAAGACTGCCAGTTGAATCCAGGATTTTTCAGGATTCAGTTATGTCCTTTTCTGCACCATCTTTCAGCTGTCTTCCCTTTTCCATTACACTCGCTATGCTGCTCCTGAAATAAAATTTTTTTCATACCTTTGTTTTGCAAGTTTTATAAAGGTATTCAGTGAGATTATCTATTTCATTAAGAAAATGTGCCACAAAATAGGGAAAATTACCTAACTGACAGAGTAAATAGCAAGCATAGTAAAACAATGAATGAAAGGCAGTAAAGTATAAAAGAAAACAAGATGAAGTAGACAGAAGATTTTGGAAGAGAATGTTCTACACAAGAAGGGTGCATGTAACATCTCCTTGTCATTTCCCATTTTCTCAGATGAATGGCTACACACCTTACACTAGTTCTTTCACATCAGTCTTTAGGAGCCAGGAAGAAATGTAGTGACACTTCATTTGGGCATCCCGGCATCCTCAAAGTAGCAAGGCCACATGATGGCTCTGAAGTAAATAGTTACTTGAATC
This sequence comes from Mycteria americana, assembly GCF_035582795.1. NCBI lineage: Eukaryota > Metazoa > Chordata > Aves > Ciconiiformes > Ciconiidae > Mycteria > Mycteria americana. The sequence continues at coordinate 56,775,167 of NC_134396.1, forward strand.
AAAGTTGATACTGTTTTGGGGAAACAGTAGGAAAATTATGCTATTTCTGTGTACATTATGGTGAATTTTAATAGGTAGTGCTCCAAACTTACGTCTTTTTTTACCTTGGATAAAACGATCATACTGAACCTAATAATGGAGAATTCTGGCACATACATTATGTTGAACCTGTAATCCTTTGAATGTACTTTGAGGTCAAGATGATATGAAGGGATTGCTCAGTGTAAAAATCTGGGAATTACTTCCCATTTTCCTAGCACTGCTGATTATTTAAGTGAATAATTGAGAACAGATTATTTAAGTGAATAATTGAGAAAATCCAGTATAATTTTCATTCTAAGCTTTAAGAATTTGAATTTTTCCTATACTCAACAGAGAAAATAAGGACTTGCTTACATAGGAAATATATATTAGAATAAATTGTGCGAATTTAAATCATTCTAGTTATACTCTTTTAGCATGATAGTTATTCTGGAACATGCATGAAATGTTCTGGATTCAAATGGGAGAGTGAAATGAGTATAATAATGTGTGTTTAAATATTCCAGTATAACTAGAGGTTTTTTGTCTAGACAAACACTACCTTTTACTAATAGTCACTTTCAACTTCAAATTTAAGATGTTGAACTGTATGAACAGCAAATACTCAGAGAGGAATATTATTCTTCTTTCTTTATTGTGCACCTAGAAAAAACAAACTATTTCAAAGTGTCTTTCATACAGTTTTCTTCAGTGTGTTATATATTTTTATTGAAAAAAATTGATACTTATTGATCCAGATAGCTTGAAAATGTAGTTTTGCAAATTAAGCTAATAATTTCATGAACAGATTTTAGCTTTTGTAGAGGATCAACAAAAGACTGGTAACTACCTCAGTAAAACAGTGTTCTGCTACTAAAAGCATTCGTTCTTCAAATGTATTTTTACTTTCCCCAAAGTGAACAGGAAGGGAGTGACATAGTAAGGGAAATTTCACTGATAAGAACCAGAGAAAAAGAAAGAAAGCAACAACAAAGGAAAAAAAAAGGGCAAAGAGAGTGAGTGGGTAAAAGATGGTAAAAAAATGAAAAATGTAAATACACAAAATGGATTAAAAGAGGACAAAGATGCTAATAACTGGGTCTTGCTACTGCATAGGAGCATGCTATTTACAATAATTTCTAGGAAAATTACAGCAAATAGTGTCAGCATTATTTTACAGCTTTTCGTTAAAAAATGAAATAGATTCATCTACTCATAATTTGCTTTTGATATGGACAAATTCAAGTAGGGTTACTCCTTGCCCAGATGAGTCTATTTTTACTTTTCAGTTCTTGCATACCTGGTTGTGTTCTGAAGAAGTACAGACTTACTCCTGTGAACTACATAATCTGACATAAAAGTTGAGGCTGTTTTCTTCTCTCTGTAAAAATCGTAATTCGGTTTGTTGCAAAGTCCACTTCTCCTCCTCCTTGGTGAAAATAATAATTATAAAATAGTTCCATTGAAAATACAACTCTATTGAGACTTAATTTCAAGAAAAGTGGTTAATAAAACCCACTTTAACAGTGACCCCTAAGTTGTGTCAGGGCAGAGAGAACCTAATTTAACAAAAGTAAGGTGACAGTTCATTACTGTTAATACAATTTCATGATCCAGTACTGAAACTGAATTAGGCAATAGTTGTTTTTTTGCCCAGACTTTGCTTTATACTGATTTGTTGTTTAAATTTGTAGGGTTCTGCTGCTCGAATGGACCATGAGACAGCCAGTGTTATGAGCTCTAGTAATAACTATTCTGTTCCTCGCAGACTGACAAGTCATCTGGGTACCAAGGTAACCGAAGATTACAAACCACAGGTCGCTAATGCTACATTTTTACTAATACAATAACCTCATTGTTTCTGCCAATAGTACTAATATTAGCTGAATGATCTATCCACACATAGTGATTTTATGGAGTTAAAATTTTAGAGTATTTTTTCAACTTTTAAAATATATGCACAGAAATCCTTTTTTTTACTTGATGATGATCAGTTAAGAGTTGTTACAGTAAGGAAAAAATGATTGCTAGAAATTACTAGAATATGTAAAAAGCTTGTGATGTTGATTTATAATCCATGATGAAAACTAGTGCTTTTAGGAGCAGTTCTTACATACTTTTCCAGAGTCCAAATCCACAAAACAAATGCAGTTGCTAAGTAATTAAATGCGGGGGGGGGGGGATTATGTAAGCCCTTCACGGTGATAAATGTCTGCTCACGAAAGACAGTGCTCAAAGTATATGTGCAGCATGAAAACAGAGGGGAAGAAAAGGGCAAATGTGTAACACAAAATTGAGTTAATGAACCACTGGAGTTTATACTGCCTCTGGAATCAGCAGCCGTATAGATACTATTGGTGTTGTGCTGAGCGCAGTCTTCTGGGAAGCAGGGCCTATTAGCTTGACATAGTATTAATTACTTTGGGCCTTAAAACAGCATTATAATGTTGTAATTTTGGTCCTGCCCTGTATGCATGTACCATATGGGGGTGAAATCAGCTAGTCTGTCTGTCTGTGAGTTTTCATTGCAAATTGTAGAATTCCCAAGAGCTGCAGACAATGAGAGAGCCCTTGATGGCAGGGAAAGGGACTGAGTGTGGAAGGGTACAGGCAAAGAAGTGGGTTTAACTGAGTGTGCTGTGCGGTAGGAAAAGCTTAACATTAATGCATGAGAAGAAGGGAAAGTGGTAGAGATTCTAAATAGCGGAATGCATTTACAGATGCAGAAAGAGATGTATCTGTGGGCAGTGTGTGTATACAGAGAGAGACAGGCAAATTTTTTTTAGTTTTTCATATACTATATTTGCCACAACCTGGAGGCTGGATTTGGGTGGCTTCTTCAGCTTTGTTCTCTGACAAAATCTTTACCTTCCAAATCTAAATAACACTGGATTAAAGCTGCCACTTGACGTATCTGTCAAGAGGCATGCATAAAGCAGATTAAATTCACTCTCCTTTAAGAATCCAAGTGGCTTGTTTTAATACTATATTTGATTTTTCCCAGACCAAGAAGACAGGATCTCCAGGTTTTTTTATAACTCGGTATTTGTACTCATCTTCAGGCACATTAGAATTGTCTCTGAAGAAACCAAATAAAATCATTCATTGGTCTGGTAACCAGTGCAAAGATCCAGTTATTAGTAGAAAACTTCGTCTAACAGTCCAAAGTCTCATTTTTTCCATAATTGGCATATTCTAAAGAAACACACACACAGCTGCTTTACAATTCCCTTTGATAGTTTCTTTATGTTGTGCTTTGATTTTGAATGTTCCTGTTTATCTTGGCTTTAGGAGTTTGGAGTTTCTAGATGGTATCTAAAATCATCCTCTACATCCTGTTATTCTACTAAAAATTCACTAGAAGAACCAAATGCATTTCTTGATCTAAAGCTATTATCGCAGAAAACAGAATGGGAAAGACAAAACCAAATAGTGCGTTGACCACTGTATTACACGACAGCCAAGGGAATCCCTCAAAAATTGCTATTTTTTTATGGAAAGTTGGTTACTCCAGGTTAAATGTGTAATGCTAGGTTTTCATGGCTTGGTTTAACTTGACAAATGCTCAGTATTTTGTATACATTAAATGAGCATTTGTTTGCTTTACTGGTTTTATCCCTGTAAACTTGAAAAAGTGTTAATTTAACTCTTCAGTTTTGCATTTGCTGTAAATAATCTGGTCCATATGCAAGTCAGTCATCACAACAAAATATGATTATTTAATTTGAAATAGTTTTAAAGGAAAACTTTAAAAGCCATGGATGTAAGATTTTTTTAGCACAATGTAAATTAAAAATTCATGTAATCATTCTTATCCTTTGTCTAGAATAATTGTATTTAATGCCACATAGCAAATAGTTTTTCACTGAAGAGCATCTTTACATGAAAGTGTGATTCATACAGAGCATATTTTTTGAGACAGAATTAATTTTAAATATATTTTAGATTTCTCAAACACTTTCATTAGTATGTTTATTTAATCCTTTTGTACGATGGAAATTTAGATGTCTTTGCCATTGGTCTTGTAGATTAATACAGTTACATACAGCTACCACCCAGTTCTTCTAGCCATTTAACCACTAAGTGAAATTTATTAAGATTATGAATGCTAAAGTAGTAATAATACTTAATCATTTCTAAACAGCACAATGTTTTGTGCCATTAAATAAGGGTTTTTGCTCATGTGTACCATTCAAATTTCATTTTAATTTAATTTAATGTGTATTTTTTAAATGTAACTGTATTTTTAAAATCATTTGACCTGCAGGTGGAAATGGTGTATTCATTATTATCAATGCTCGGTACTCATGATAAAGATGACATGTCAAGAACATTGCTAGCAATGTCTAGCTCCCAAGACAGCTGCATAGCCATGCGTCAGTCTGGATGTCTTCCTCTCCTCATCCAGCTTTTACATGGCAACGATAAAGACTCTGTCTTGTTAGGAAACTCTCGTGGTAGTAAAGAGGCCCGTGCCAGAGCCAGCGCAGCACTGCATAACATCATTCACTCCCAGCCCGATGATAAGCGAGGCAGACGGGAAATCCGCGTGCTCCATCTTTTGGAGCAGATCCGTGCTTATTGTGAAACGTGTTGGGAATGGCAGGAAGCACATGAACAAGGCATGGACCAAGACAAAAACCCAAGTAGGTTCTGCAAGCTGTATAAAAATGTTTCAAGGATATATTGAAAACAGTGAATATACAGAAAGTACAACTTTAATCTGACTTTTTATTGAATGTATGTGAGTTTTCTTATATATATATGTGTGTGTATATATATATTTTTTTTTAAGTTGAGGTAGTAGTGTTTGTAGTGTTAGGAAATAATATCCTCTGTAGTGTTAGGAAATAATATCTATTACAGATATGATACCCTACTTATAAACTTGTTATTTAAATCATACACCTTGGTATGCTTTCCAGATAATAATTATAGCGTTTCATATTTATAATCTGTAAATGAATATTGAATATGTACTCACTCTATTTTACATTTTAGTGGATAATGAAACATATCTAAATAAGTAATCCCAAATTGCTTTTCATGCAGATGTATTCAGGAGGTAGCACATTTCATTTAGGAGAGGGACAGAGAGTACAAATTAAATAATCTCAATCTATTCAATATAATATGAACTGTTATTTATAATGTTGCACGTAAGAAATATTTCAGTATTAAAATAAGAGAGAAGTGACAATATAAGTGAATAGGAGCTTTCTCAGGGAACAGATAGAAAAAAGATTTGACCTTCTGGATTGCTTGGCTGCTTTTCTGAATTCAGGGTATTTTGTAAATACAGGCTGTAGGTGTCCATGACAGAAGCACTACTGAAATCAGTGGGCTGCGTCATGGTTGTTGGAGTTTTCCGTAAGAACCATTTAGCAGGAGTGGGGCTCTGAACAAGGTGCACCGATACCATTTGTGCATTAGCCAGAATCTAGCTCACAAAATCATGAATGTAAAAACTTCTCAGTTATGAAACAAAGAGTTTAACTAACCATTCATAAGGACATAACAACCAAAGAAACAGCTTCACGTTAGGTGGCGTATTATTTAATGCCACCAGAATATTTAACTGTATTAATTTTTTTTACTAAGATTATTAATTTTTAAAAGTAGTAAGATAATTTTTTTGTACTAGGCGTCATATTTCTTAATTGATACATACATTCAGGATTCTCTCTAATTTCTTTTTCAGCATCAAATAAATTTCTAGTACACACACTTGTTAGTAACATTCTTAACTAATTGTCTGTGGATTACTGGAAAGATACAAACCCTGAACAAAACTGCAATTGATTTATCTTAAGATTAGATTAGCTTTGGAAAACTTATGATCTAGACAAAAATCACCTAGGAAATCCTAATTATTACCTATTTCTGGATCAGTGCCTGCTCCAGTGGATCATCAAATCTGTCCTGCAGTGTGTGTTTTGATGAAACTTTCATTTGATGAAGAACACAGGCATGCAATGAACGAGCTTGGTAAGACTAAATTTATTTCTCTGACTTCCTTTGAGAAGCTTGTTGGAAACGCTGACAGTCCTTGTGTACCTCACTGGATATATGGCTTTTTTCACTACTAGTTTAAACAGATCATCAGTTCCTTTGTGTCAGTTGTTGCCCTCTAAGTGATGAACGCAATTTAAATTATCTAGACCATTTCCTAGTGGATAAATTGTTACGTCAGTTACTCTTTTTTCTGGCATGAGTTGTGAATTTTGGAGGACTATTATTATTATGGAAATACTTGCAATTTTAGAAGTATTGGACTTACAATGGAGACTACTTTCCAGGGTGGGAGGTTTTTTCTTGATGTTTCGGGTTTTGTTGTTTTTTCTTTTTTGTCATGAATTGGTTCCTGTAAAAAAAACAGCCTGATTTTTTTAGTCCATGCTCAGTAAATTCTGTGCATGCAATTTTCCTTAATTTGCCACTTTTCATTATCAATGAAAATATTCTATGTATTTCTCTCAGAAAATAGCATTCAGTGATAATAATTAAATCAGTAATTTTCAGATTTACTAAATAGCCTTCTGTGTAACTGGTGCGAGTTCATCGGTCAAACATGATTTTGGCTGGGTGGAATTAAGAGATTAGTATGTTTCTTTCTTCCTCATAATTATGTGTCCTGTTCCCTCCTGTTCCCATTTTCCCCTGAAATCTCAAAGTCATGCTGTCATACCTTTCAGCTGCTACTAACCACAGGATTCAAGATCCAGAGTCATTATTTAACAATTTATTTACCTTTCTGAGCCTTCTGGTTTTCAGATGTCTGCAATTTGTTCCATACATATACATGCAATTTGCTCCTTGGTATCTATGTACTGTACTCCTTATATTAGAGTACAGATATTATTTATTTTCTTATTTGTTTGTCTTTAAAGGAGGTTTGCAGGCCATTGCTGAACTGTTGCAAGTGGATTGTGAAATGTATGGACTTACAAATGATCACTATAGTGTTACCTTAAGGAGGTATGCTGGAATGGCTCTGACAAACTTGACTTTTGGAGATGTAGCGAACAAGGTAAGAGTAGAATTATAAACATACAGTAATTTCAGTTCATTGCTATGTTTGAATTGTAGTTCTCAAGACAGTTGATGAAAATCTCCAGGATAGGATATTGAGTTTGAGCTCAAGACAGAAGTTCAAAATACCTCTGTCATTCCATCCTGTTCCTGATAGAGAGCACCACAAAATGAATGTTGTATCATGCAAGTATAGTATCAACTGTCATATGAAATTAAACCACTTTTAATTTGTCACTGAAAGTAAGGATTTTATCTACTGGCTTAATTTTTTAATGAGCATTAGATTAGTATAGCACGTAATGATTATGGACCCATGATTACGGATAGTGACTGATTTTTCTGAGGATGTTGAACTAAAACTGCTAATTGAGTCAAATTTTGTAAAGTTGTCAGTTATTTAACAATACTATTACTGTCTGATGACATTTTGCAAACTTCTTCAGGCTGGAGCTTGCTTTTAAATATTTGTAGTGTATCTGGCTCATAATGGGCACTACTTCAAATTATTAGAAGAGAAAATAGGTTCCCTAATTTCTGGCAAGGACCTCGCTTTCAAAAGATAGAAAGTTTCAATAATTTCTTGCCCAAGAGTTTGCCAAGCTATGGTTCTTAAAATAACTTCATACTGAGAAGAGCTTTCTACTCTAGAGGAAGACATTTCAGGAGTGAATGGAAATAACAGGCTTCACATAACTTGCTTTTTGTTCCAAGTTTTAGATGAGAGTAAAGCATAAATCCTTTCTGCAAATGAATTGCTTCACAAAATATTGGCTCTTTACATCATCCAATCAATAACCACTACAGGGCTGCGGTTACTGGGTTTATAGCATAAACTAAACCACTCAGAGATGTACGTGCTGTCCAGCTGACGAGTAGCGCAGTTCCAACACATACTTTGTTTTTGAATAATTTTTAATTGTGCTTTGTCACAAAAAATTTCCAACGTAAGCCTTACAGTTTTTCAATTGCTATTGTATTCTCAAGCAGTTGTTCTTCAAATGTCAGACATGTTGTTATATTTGTGTCGGTTTAAAATATTCATATTATTTTTCGTACTATGTTTATTTGAAAGAAAAAAATATGATTGTGAGACTCAGTAGACAGTAGATAACAACACATTGTCAGCTCACAGATGATTTTTATATGGTGCATAGTAAAGAAGGCTTCTAAGGTATTAAAGTTCCAGATCCAGTTCTGGACCTGTTGCAAAAAGTACAAACTTTAGCACAATTTTACCACTTACATATTGTCCAGAATAGAAACTGATAATTACGCTTAACTTTTTAGTAGTTGTAAACCAAGTATTTATTGTCAGCAACATATTTTACTAAGCTTTTATTGAACTTCAGATATGATTAGCTTAAAATATCAGAACATTGTACAGAAGCAAGCCACCTAACCTGTCATTTAATAGTATTCACTTTCTTTTTTCTTCTGATTCCTAACAGGCTACGTTATGTTCTATGAAGGGCTGCATGAGAGCTCTTGTAGCCCAACTGAAATCTGAAAGTGAAGACTTACAGCAGGTAACGTCCTTTTGAGATGAAATATTTCTTTAGCATTTCTGCTCTCCTTTCCTGATATTTATGTTTCTTCTACTCATTCGGCCTCGCCACCAGTTATTTTTATAGTTGAATTCTGTCATCTTCATGAAGTTTCTCGTGTGCTGTCCATATCCCGCCTTCTCTTTTTTTAATTAGGTGCTGTCTTTGAAATATGCTTCATTCATCCCAGCCTGATTTTTTTTTTGTAATTGTTGTTATTGTCTTGTCTGCCTTAAGTTTGATGCAAAGCTTGTACCTGTACTTGTTCCACAAATTATGAAGTACAACTTCCTTGTAAAAATGCTTAACTGTGGGTCATATTCTGGGTTTTTTTCCAAAGCACATATAACACATGGGCTATAAAACTCATTTTTATGACCCTGATCTGTTAGTGGAAGTGCAGTGTTAAAGATAAGTTTGAGCAATCTTAGATTCTCTGATTGAGTTTACTAGTGATGGTGCGAATGGACTGGGATTACCCAGAGGGTTAATACAGTATGGTGGCTCCTCCTACAGTTGCAGCAAGTAAATAATAGGGGAATAACAGTAGAGGAAGGTTTATTTCAAGAGAATCTGCATTTGACTTGACAAGTTGTACATAACTACTTTCAACACCACCACCTCCCAAATAAGCTTTCTAAGTATGAGGAAAGTGTTTGGTGTGACACCTGAGTGTCTATTCCAATGGCTCCTGCTGTGTAAAGAAAACAGCCTGAAAATAAAGTCTTTAGGAAGTGCTTAGGTGATCCTAAGAGTTGAGGTCATGGAACTGTTCTTCATTGGTATGGAACTTGTTTTAAATTATTAAATATTAAATTATAATCCATTTTAATGAATAAGTACTGTAAACAAACTGGAACAGCTTTTGGAAAGGAAAACCCTCTTTTCTTTGCAGTTTGAGTGAATCATCATATATAAAAGAACAATTTTAAGTAAAATCAACTTTATCTCTTAAAACACTGTTCACAAAAAATTTTCTCCACTAGAGGAAGAGCTAGCTAGTTACAATTGAGAAAATAATTAGATTTACAATAGAGGTTATTGGGTAAACTCTCTGATTTGGTATTAGGGCAGATATTAAGTATATTTAGTATTATTGAAAAGGAAGTCACAGACACATGGGCCCTCTGACCTGTGGTGTGTCTCCAGCCACTGGCCCGTAGACCCCCATAGACATGCACGCACATGGACCAGGAAGACCCTCACTCAGGAAAAGTTAGAAATGGGATTTAGTAAGAATAGGGGACGCACTGTGCTCATCGGGCAAAGGGCATGGCCAGACAAGTATATCAGCCAGCTGACTGTTTAGATGCAACTGTGCCTTTCGCTCCCCTTATCCCTGTGTTTTCCCATGCTTGTACCTCCCTGAATCACCTAGATCCATCCTTTTTCCTGCCTTTGGAACCTTTGGGTCCTCCCATCCCATAATAAGTCTTCTACAGTCCCAGAATGCTCTTCGCCAGGATCCCATAAAGTGTCCCACATCTCTAGGCCAGGACTTGTGGGCTGACCTGCCTCAGTCCAAAAGGTGCAGAGAGCTGCTCCCATTGACTTCCCTGAATGGGTGTCACGCCTGGGCCATGGGGCTGTGGGTCTCCTGGGAGAGCCCTGGGGGAGCCCGGACAGGGTGCCCCCTCCTCTGAGCCCGTAGTTTGGGTTCCCGCCTGCCTTTGGGCCCCTGCATTCCTCTGGGCACGTTGAGGTGGGTCTCTGACGGGCTGATGGCTCCTGTGGTGGGCCTGGGAGCAGCCAGGGCAGGGTATTGCTGGCTCTTCCACCTGCCGCCGCCTCCCTGTGCTCCCTTGCGGGTGTGAGCAGGGGAGCATTCTCATCACATAATCTAACAAGCTCATGCACTTCTGTGACAATGAGAACATCCATAGGTAAAAGTTTTCTATCCAATATGGGCTATACATGCCTACTGCAGCCCGTAAATGGATGGAGTTTAATGTGTAATGACTGTCCACTATAGTGACAGCCTATCTCAGTGTAGCTGCTGCCAAGGACAAGGACATAGGCTGAATGGCTACTCATCTTCTATAGATAACCATTCTGATTGTAAAAGAAACAGTATATTTTTAAAAGACTTCAAAGAGCTTTATAAACACTGATCAAAGTAATTATACCATCTGAGGGACAGGCAAGTGTTACTGTTCTGTTTTACAAGTAGAAAAGCCGAGAAAAAGATTATATAAATCTCTCCTGAGATTATGTAAGTCTAGTGCAGACATCAGAGTAGAGCAAAAATCTGGATTTTTGGACCAATTTTTCAAGCAGCGTGGAAAGCAGGGAACCTGATTTCAAATCTTTGGTTTAGGTACCCACACACAAAAGCCAGTACATTTGATCAAACTTCATACTGAAATGTTACAACAGTCTAGCAGGCAACAGAACAAAAAGCAGATTTTAGCAAAGGGCTAGTTCAGTAGCTGAACGTGACCACTGTTAATTAATCCATAGCATTCCAGAAATCCAGGAGAAAAGTCTGATAACCTGCTAAAGACATAACCATATTGAGATACATTATTTTTCTTTCACATTTTGCAGGTCATTGCAAGTGTATTGAGGAACTTGTCCTGGCGAGCAGATGTAAACAGTAAAAAGACTCTAAGAGAGGTTGGAAGTGTGAAAGCATTGATGGAATGTGCTTTAGAAGTTAAGAAGGTATCCTGTATAAATGATTAAGATAAATTTTGGAGAGATTGTATTTATTTTACACAAAACACAAATATTGTTGTCCTTTCTGATAAAAGCAGTTGGTCAAATATTTGGGGTGGTTTAGGTCACTTGCTTTGAAGAAGTGAGTTGCTTCAAGTTAACATGGCAGCAGACCACAATGTAGCAATGACATCTCAAAACTACTAGTATTCCTGTAATTTTATTTATGAGGGTTGACAGCTTTTGCTCTTCAGTTTCATCAGCTATGCTGTTGCAATAGCCTTTTTTATAATTTTGCAATTTAATAAAACCTCTTTTGAGTTAATGAATAGGTAACTACAACTTCTGTAATTTTCTGGATATATTTTTGGTATCCAGACAGGATTATATTCCATCCCAGATTCCCCTGCCTGTTAGTCTTCAAGCCACTTTTACCATTATGGCAGCTCACACGTATTGTGGCACATATTTCTGAAAACTTTGGGGCAAGCAATACTAAAAATCCATAGCTGAAGGAAGGAGAGAAGCAAACAAAAATATTTATGTGTGCACTGCTGCCTGCATCTAGCTTACCAGCCCAGAAAGCAGAAATTGGAATATATATAACTCCTTAAAGCTAACTTACGTATTTCTGAGAGCTTGTGATCAATAGCTGAAAACTTCTCAAATTCTGTCATTTGTTATTTTCCTAGGAATCCACCCTAAAAAGTGTTCTGAGTGCCTTATGGAATTTGTCAGCACACTGTACTGAGAACAAAGCTGATATATGTGCTGTTGATGGTGCTCTTGCATTTCTAGTCGGCACACTGACATACCGGAGCCAAACAAACACTTTAGCCATCATAGAAAGTGGAGGAGGAATATTAAGAAATGTTTCTAGCTTAATTGCTACTAATGAGGACCACAGGTGTGTATACTTTTTCTGAAAATCTTTAGCAGTTCCACATGTATATTTAGTAGACAGTTTCTATGACTGAGTCTTAATATGAATGCATGTATTAAGTATAGTAATTAAGTACACTTAATTTTTAATGCTTTTGATAAGACGAGTATTTCACCTAAGTAACAGGAATATGCAAACAGATTAATACCTGCTGCTTGTTAATGATGTACTGTACTAAAAGCTAACTATTCATATTTGTAATAGGATTTGATTAGCATTCAGATGAAAGCTAGAGGAAATATGAGATAAATTTGCACTGGAGAATTCATGATTATCCTTTCTAAGGGCAAAAATTGCCTCTAGCATAATAGGTTTTTGTTTTCCTCTGTCTCTTATCCTTTTGAAATGCCACTTACTGATATTTGTTTTCAATTATGCAACACCAGGCAAATCTTGCGAGAGAACAGCTGCCTACAAACCTTGTTACAACACTTGAAGTCACACAGTTTGACAATAGTCAGTAATGCATGTGGGACCCTGTGGAATCTTTCTGCACGAAATGCGAAGGATCAGGAGGCGCTGTGGGACATGGGAGCAGTCAGCATGCTGAAAAATCTCATTCACTCAAAACACAAAATGATAGCCATGGGTAGTGCTGCAGCTCTAAGAAACCTCATGGCAAACAGGCCAGCAAAATATAAAGATGCCAACATTATGTCTCCAGGATCAAGCTTACCATCTCTTCATGTCAGAAAACAAAAGGCACTGGAAGCAGAATTAGATGCTCAGCATTTATCAGAGACTTTTGACAACATTGATAATTTAAGCCCGAAAGCATCTCACCGTAATAAGCAAAGACATAAGCAAAATATATACAGTGAGTATGTCTTGGACTCCAGTCGGCATGACGATGGTATATGCAGATCAGAGAGTTTTAATGCTGGTAATATGACTGTACTTTCGCCATATTTAAATACTACAGTATTGCCTGGCTCCTCCTCTTCCAGTAGAGGAAATATAGAAAATTCTCGATCTGAGAAAGACAGAAGTCTTGATAGGGATCGAGCAGTAGGTTTAAATACCTATCATCCAGCTGCAGATAATACTGGGAACTCCTCTAAGAGAATTGGAATGCAGATTTCTACTGCTGCGGCTCAGATCGCCAAAGTTATGGAAGAAGTAACAAGCATGCATATTCCACAAGAAGACAGAAGTTCTGGTTCCACTTCTGAAATTCACTGTTTGACAGAAGACAGAAATGCCCCGAGGAGATCAGCCACTGCCCATACTCACTCAAATACATACTTTCCTAAATCTGAGAATTCAAACAGGACATGTCCTGTGCCTTATACAAAAATGGAATACAAGAGAGCTTCAAATGATAGTTTAAATAGCGTCAGCAGCAGTGATGGCTATGGTAAACGAGGCCAAATGAAACCTTCCATTGAATCTTACTCTGAAGATGATGAAAGTAAATTTTGTAGTTATGGTCAATACCCAGCTGACTTGGCACATAAGATTCATAGTGCAAATCATATGGATGACAATGATGGAGAGCTAGACACTCCTATTAATTATAGTCTTAAATACTCAGATGAACAGTTAAATTCTGGAAGGCAAAGTCCCTCTCAGAATGAAAGATGGGCAAGGCCTAAACATATAATAGATGATGAAATGAAACAAAATGAACAAAGGCAGTCAAGGAGCCAAAATGCAGCCTACCCTGTGTACACTGAAAGTGGAGATGATAAACACATGAAATATCAGTCACCTTTTGGACAGCAAGAGTGTGTTTCTTCCTTTCGATCAAGAGGATCCAATGGTTCAGATCAGAACAGAGTAGGCTCAACTCTTGGAATGAATCAGAAAGTAAACCAGTCCTTGTGCCATGTTGATGATTATGATGATGATAAGCCAACCAACTATAGTGAACGTTATTCTGAGGAGGAACAACATGAAGAGGAAGACAGACCAACTAATTATAGCATAAAGTATAATGAAGAGGAACATCATGTCGATCAGCCTATTGACTATAGTTTAAAATACTCAACAGAAGTTCCTCCTTCTCAGAAGCCGTCTTTTACTTTTTCAAAGACTTCTTCAGTGCAAAGCACTAAAACTGACCATATTTCCTCAAGCAGTGGGAACACGTCAGCCCCCTCAGCTTGTTCAAAGAGACCGAATCAGCTTCACCCAAATTCTGCACAGAGCAGAGGTGGTCACGCACAAAAGACTGCCTCCTGTAAAACTCCCTCTATTAATCAGGAAACTATACAAACTTACTGTGTGGAAGATACCCCAATATGTTTCTCAAGGTGTAGCTCTTTGTCATCTTTGTCATCAGCTGAAGATGAAATAGGACGTGATCAATCCACACGTGTGACAGATGCTAGTAACTCACTACAGATAGCAGAACTAAAGGAAAACAGTGGGGCTCTATCTACAGAAGGTGCAGTAAGTGAAATCACATCAACATCACAACACATCAGAACAAAATCCAGTAGACTTCAGACTTCTAGTTTGTCTCCTTCTGATTCTTCTAGACATAAAGCTGTTGAATTTTCTTCAGGTGCCAAATCTCCCTCGAAGAGTGGTGCACAGACTCCTAAAAGCCCACCAGAACATTATGTGCAGGAAACGCCACTCATGTTCAGCAGATGTACTTCTGTAAGTTCCCTGGATAGTTTTGAAAGCCGTTCAATTGCTAGTTCAGTTCAAAGTGAGCCTTGCAGTGGAATGGTAAGTGGTATTATAAGTCCCAGTGATCTTCCAGACAGCCCGGGACAAACAATGCCTCCAAGCAGAAGTAAAACGCCACCCCCTGCTCAAGGAGTTCAAGTAAAAAGAGATGTAGCTAAAGGTAAAGTACCTAGTGCAGAAAAGAGAGAGCCTGGTCCTAGACAGGCAGCTGTAAATGCAGCTGTTCAAAGAGTTCAGGTACTGCCAGATGCTGATACACTATTACATTTTGCCACAGAAAGTACACCGGATGGGTTTTCTTGCTCTTCTAGCCTGAGTGCTCTGAGTCTTGATGAGCCGTTTATACAGAAAGATGTAGAGTTAAGAATAATGCCTCCAGTTCATGAAAATGAACATGGAAATGAGGCAGAACCTGAACAGTCAGATGATACAAAGGATAACCAAGAGAAGAAAGCAGAGAAGCCTACCGAAGCAGAAAAAGACATTCTGGATGATTCTGATGATGATGATGATATTGAAATACTGGAAGCATGTATTATTTCTGCAATGCCAACAAAGTCTTCACGTAAAGCCAAAAAGCCTTCTCAAGCATCTGCTCCAAAAATACCTCCTCCTGTAGCCAGAAAGCCCAGCCAGTTGCCAGTTTACAAACTTTTGCCTTCACAAAGCAGATTGCAATCCCAAAAGCATGTGAGTTTTACACCGGGAGATGATATGCCACGGGTATATTGTGTTGAGGGTACACCAATAAATTTTTCAACAGCTACTTCTCTGAGTGATCTCACAATAGAATCGCCCCCAAGTGAGTTGGCTAATGTAGACAGTGTGGGTATGGGAGCAGAGTCAGGGGAATTTGAAAAGCGAGACACCATTCCTACAGAAGGTAGAAGTACTGATGACTCTCAGAGAGCAAAAAGCTCAACTGTGACTCCCCCAGGCCTGGATGATGACAAAACAGAAGAGGGTGATATTCTAGCTGAGTGCATTAACTCAGCTATGCCAAAAGGAAAAAGTCACAAACCTTTTAGAGTGAAGAAGATAATGGATCAAATTCAACAAGCATCTTCATCTCTAAGTAATAAAAACCAACCAGAAGGTGAGAAAAAGAAGCCAACATCACCAGTAAAGCCTGTTCCCCAAAATAATGAATACAGAGCACGTATACGAAAAACCACAGAGCCTAAAAGCAATATTAATAATGAAAGAAGCTATCCAGAGAACAGGGACACAAAGAAACAGAATCTTAAAAATAATTCAAGAGATTTTAATGACAAATTGCCAAATAATGAAGAGCGTGTAAGAGGAAGCTTTGCATTTGATTCCCCTCATCATTACACACCTATTGAGGGAACTCCTTATTGTTTTTCACGGAATGATTCCCTAAGTTCTTTAGATTTTGATGATGATGATGTTGACCTTTCAAGGGAGAAGGCAGAATTAAGAAAAGGAAAAGAAGCAAAGGAAACAGAAACTAAAGACTGCACTAATTCAGAACAGTCTTCAAATCAGCAATTAAGTAACAGGACACAAGTTTGTCAAAAACACCCAACAGGCAGAAGCCAGCCTAAAACTTTCTCTCAGTCAGCTAAAGATATTCCAGACAGAGGAGCAGCTACAGATGAGAAAATGCAGAATTTTGCTATTGAAAACACACCTGTTTGTTTTTCTCGCAATTCATCTCTTAGTTCCCTCAGTGATATCGATCAAGAAAACAATAACAACAAAGAAGGGGAACCTGCAAAACGTACTGAAGCTTCTGATTCACAGATGGAATCAAACAGACCACAGACTTCTGGTTATGCACCAAAATCATTTCATGTTGAAGATACTCCTGTATGTTTCTCTAGAAACAGCTCTCTGAGTTCTCTTAGTATTGACTCAGAAGATGATCTTTTGCAGGAATGCATTAGTTCTGCTATGCCTAAAAAGAAAAAACCCTCAAGAATAAAGAGTGAAAGTGAAAAAAATAATTCCAGAAATACAGGTGGTATATTGGCAGAAGATTTAACACTGGATTTGAGAGAGATACAGAGGCCCGATTCAGAACATGGTTTCTCACCTGATTCAGAGAACTTTGATTGGAAAGCTATACAAGAAGGTGCAAATTCTATAGTTAGTAGCTTGCATCAAGCTGCGGCTGCTGCATCGCTGTCTAGACAAGCTTCATCAGACTCTGATTCTATCCTTTCATTAAAATCTGGTATTTCTCTAGGGTCACCATTTCATCTTACCCCAGACCAAGAAGAAAAACCTTTCACTAGTAATAAAGGTCCAAGAATTCTTAAGCCAGGAGAGAAGAGTACACTGGAATCTAAAAAAGTAGAATCTGAAAGTAGGGGAATCAAAGGAGGGAAGAAAGTGTATAAAAGTATAATTACAGGAAAAGCTCGCTCCAATTCAGAAGTTTCAAGCCAGTTGAAGCAACCACAACAGACAAGTGTGCCTTCAATTTCACGGGGTAGGACAATGATCCATATTCCAGGAGTTCGAAATAGTTCTTCAAGTACTAGTCCTGTTTCCAAAAAAGGTCCACCACTGAAAAACACGAACTCCAAGAGTCCCAGTGAGGGCCAAAGTTTGACTAGTTCTCCAAGAGGAGTCAAGTCATCAGTGAAACCCGAGCCAGCTCCTGTAACTAGGCAACCATCAGGGCTGAACCAGAGTGGATCAAGTAAAGGACCGTCTAGATCAGGATCTAGAGATTCCACTCCTTCTAGACCTCAACAGCAGCCATTAAGTAGGCCTCTGCAATCTCCCGGCCGAAACTCAATTTCCCCAGGAAGAAATGGTATAAGTCCTCCCAACAAACTGTCTCAGTTGCCAAGGACATCATCTCCTAGCACAGCTTCAACTAAATCTTCAAGTTCAGGTAGAATGTCATATACATCACCAGGCAGGCAGATGAGCCAACAAAACCTTACAAAGCAAACTGCCTTACCTAAGAGTACCAGTAGCATTCCACGAAGTGAGTCTGCTTCAAAAGGGTTAAACCAAGCTCTCAGCAGTGGTGGATCAAACAAAAAGACTGAACTATCCAGAATGTCATCCACAAAATCTAGCGGAAGTGAATCTGACAGATCTGAGAGACCTGTTCTTGTTCGTCAGTCAACTTTTATTAAAGAAGCTCCAAGCCCAACTCTAAGACGGAAATTAGAAGAGTCAGCTTCATTTGAATCTCTGTCTCCTTCCAGGCCGGATTCTCCCACAAGGTCCCAACTACAGACCCCAGTTTTAAGTCCGTCTCTTCCTGATATGTCTCTATCCACTCATTCAACTGCCCAGACTAGTGGTTGGCGAAAATTACCCCCTAATCTGAGCCCTTCTGTAGAATATGATGGGAGGCCAGCAAAACGTCATGATATAGCTCGTTCTCATTCTGAGAGTCCATCTAGATTGCCCATCAATAGATCAGGAACATGGAAGCGTGAGCATAGTAAGCATTCCTCGTCACTTCCTCGTGTAAGCACTTGGCGAAGAACTGGAAGTTCCTCCTCAATTCTGTCAGCTTCTTCAGAATCTAGTGAAAAGGCAAAAAGTGAAGATGAAAAGCAACATGGAAGTTCTATTTCTGGACACAAGCAAAGTAAAGAAAGCCAAGCACCAGCAAAAGGTACTTGGAGAAAAATAAAAGAAAATGAAATTCCTCAGATAATGAATGATCCTCAGCATTCTTCCTTGGGTGCCACAAATGGCTCCGATTCCAAAACGCTCATCTATCAGATGGCACCAGCTGTCTCTAAGACAGAGGATGTGTGGGTGAGGATAGAGGACTGCCCAATTAACAATCCTCGATCTGGAAGGTCCCCAACTGGAAATACTCCCCCTGTTATTGACAGTGTTTCAGAGAAAGGGGGTATGAATGGTAAAGATTCTAAAGAGATTCAAGAAAAACAAACCCCAGGGAATGGAGGTGTTCCTGTTCGTACCATTGGTTTAGAAAACCGTCTGAACTCTTTCTTTCAGATAGACAGTCCAGACAAGAAAGGCACTGAAACAAAGCCTCTGCAGAATAATCCTGTTCCTGCACCAGAAAATAATGAAAGTACTGTAAGTGAGCGTACACCGTTCAGTTCCAGTAGCTCAAGCAAACATAGCTCCCCCATTGGTGCTGTTGCAGCAAGAGTGACTCCTTTCAACTACAATCCAAGCCGCAGGAAGAGTAGTGTGGACAATAGTTCTGCTCGGCCATCACAAATACCAACACCAGTAAATAACAGTACGAAGAAACGTGACTCCAAGTCTGAAAATCCAGACTCCAGTGGAACTCAGAGTCCTAAACGTCACTCTGGCTCTTACCTGGTAACTTCTGTTTAAGTGCAACAAAAATTAAATAAAACTGATGTATTATATACAGCAGCTATTTAGAAATTTTGTTTCAAATGAAACTAAAAAATTGGGGATTGATTTTTCTGTTGTTTTTATTTGTTGTAAATAGGTTTGATTCTTGTTAGAGGGTCCTTGTTCTGGAAGCCATATTTGATAGTATACTTTGTCTTCACTGGTAATATTTTGGAGGAATACCTGATTGACAGTTTGGAATAAAATTGCTAATGCAAGTATATTTGTACAGTATGTTTAACATGTATTTAATTAGCATCCCATCCCATAATCCTTTAAATATTGCTTGTTGTTGAAATCATGGAACATTACAGATAGAGATGATACAGTCATATTGCTTTACCAATAATTTCTAGATTACAGACTGACTAAACTACATCAGGGAAGAATTGGTATTATTTATGCAAAAAAGTATACTCAATTTTAGTATTTGTGAGTCCATCTAACCCAATAATTAATCATGTGGCTGTGAAATTCACAGTAATATGGTTTCTGCTGAACAAGCTTTCCCAGCCTGCTTTTCTGCATGAATGGAACTGATGGTTCATTTTCTGAAGTAATGATTAACATTTCTGTGGTCACATAATGTGCATAGATAGTTATGGTGTAACAATTTCCACTTTCTTTGTGCTCTGCAAAAAAAAAAAAAAAAGGAAAACTGTGTAACTGTAAAACCTTGAACAAAATTATTTTACCTGAATTAGATTTTATCTTAAAGTAGGTAGAATTTTTTTGCTATGCTGTAACTTGTTGTATATTCTGGTATTTGAGGTGAGATGGCTGCTCTTTTATTAATGAGACATGGGTGATGTCTCAACAGAGACTAAAATGAACATTTCAGAATAAATTATTACTATATGTAAATTGTGTGTGTTACTTCTGCATTACATAAAAATACAGTATTTTATTTTGAGATGTCCCATATAATGTTTTGTATAATGCACTTACACTTAAGGCCTGATCCAGCAGAATCTTGCACCTCCAGTATTCGTTCTTCCTTATCACTGACAAATGGCTGTTGTGGGATGCTTATAACAGTTGCAGGATCAGGCCCTAGGTCTTCTGTAATATATTTGTAATTGAGACAGTTTCACACATCTCAGGTGCATAACAAGGCTAAAGGCAGGGTATTTCTAGTAGCCAAGCAGCATAACTGTTTCCATGACTGCAAGCCTGAAACAATATTGTATGTATAAAAATAATATTTGTAAAACAAAAGGTTTTTTTTAATTGGGGGAAATAATGTAGAATGTGAAATAGTGACTATAAGATGAAATTTTGATTCTATCTGAAATATTCATGCCTTTTTTAAATTTATTTTTTAAAAATTTTGAAGGGGAAAATATCACAAGAATCCCATGGCAGCAAGAAATTTCTTACCATAGTAGAAAAACAATTTTGTACACAAACCAGAACATTTGCTGCCTCAAGCCTTTTTGATGCGAGTATGGTTTGTGCTAGAACAATGCCAAAAAGACAATTTGTGCTTTAAAAATACAAATATAGTCTGAATTTAGATGAGAATTGGTTTAAAGTAGAAACATGAGAGAACAGAACATTAACCATTCTGTGCATCACTGAACAAACCATGAAACAGTATGTCAGTTTTGTTGTATCTCAACTGGACTATTCTAAAGTTAGCATTCTAAATAATTGATATTCAGGATTCAAAATGCCCTGATTTCAGGAAGCCCTGAAATAGAGCAATTTACCTTTATGGTAGCTTCAACACCATTGCAGAGTGCATCACATATGTGGCTTTTGTACTTCATCCAATATTGAAATGAATCCATTTTATCTTGAATTCACCGTAAGACATGCACTGTTTATGAACAGAATTGAGATACTGTCAGCAAACAGAAGTCAATTTAGATAAAGTTAAATGCCAGTACCAAAAAAACCTGTTTGGCAGAAATGGTATCTTATTTGCTCTTTTGTTCTTTGCTTCCTGTCAGATTTGCTTAGAGATATGCCATGTTTCTATATCATCTGGTGAATCTGTTAACAAGCAGTGTTCCTTGTGTTAGCATTTGAAATATTTTGCATGTAGTATCTTCACAAAACTTTTAATATGAATATTAGTGTCCTTTTAAAGATTAAATGGAGATCATGTGATGTGTTCAAAGTCAGGACTTCCTATTGGAGTAGAATACAGAACTCTGTCCTTGAGTTTAAAATGCAAGACCACTTTTCTTATAAATGATGTGATACTTCTGTGCTGGGCTTTTAACTACTAATATGAAAATATACCATGTAATCCAGGATAGTTGTTTAACACCAGCTTTACATCTGTGTCCTGTCAATTTAAGAATTTAACGGTAAAGTCAATCTCAGTAAAGAAATTCTGATTTCAGTTTTATAACTGAGGGAATCAGCAGAAGATGAGGTGAAACAATAAAACATTGTATGCATATCAAACACCAGAATGTCTTTGAAAATTGTAGTGGCTTCTGTAGATAGTCTTGGAGGTACTCCATGATCATTATAATTGGGAAGTTTCTCTTAATATCCTTGTAACGAACCTATATTTGTAGCAAAGAGAGAAACTTTCCAGTTATAAGGGTAGTGATACACTAAAATATGCTTCCCATGGGAGTTGTTAAATTTCCATTATAGAAGTTTTAAGAAGAGGTTTATGAAACATCTCATAGGGATGGACTATAGTATATTTCATATTGCCTGTGTGCAGAGATGGACTTAAGGTGATCTTTTGAAATCCCTTCCAGATCTACATTTCTCTGATTCTTTATCTAAAATACTTAGTATCTACTAAGAGCCTTTTAGAATATTTAAGGACATCCATGATGTTTGATTTTATGTTGGTGATGAGGATACAAAGTTACATTCTAAGCTTAACTATAAAAACAGATCCCAGAAATATAAAATATATTTAAAAAAGGAAAGAAAAAAAGCTGTAATAAGTATATTTGGTCTTGGATTTTGTTAATGATGGCTAGATTCATGATAGTCAGATTTGATTTATGCTGCTAAAGGTTTACTCTTGTTCCTTGGTTCTATTTTTATGAAGTTGCCACAGCAGGTAAGAGGACTTTATGTCAAGGCAAAACAAAGAAAAAGCAAGGAGCTAAGGAAACCAAGACTCATTTTTCTGTTTTTCTGTGATGCACTGCCTTTCTTTCTACCGATTTTGGTAGAACTTTTGTGACTTGTGCTCAGACCTTTAATTGTCCTTGAATTAGCTTACCATATCCAGAACATATCAAACCTACACTTAAAAATCCATTTATACTGAAAATACAGTCATAAAGCTCATTTCAGACTGACTTACAGCTTTGTCTTCTTGATGTGAAACGCAGAAACGTGACCTCCCCACAAATTCTAATTAGTTCACTTTTTGAAATACTCATTTTTGTTTCTTGCAGTGTGCCACAGTTAAGGTTATTGCTCGATTTCTGTGAAAGCTCTTCTGACTAAATATTGCAAACTTTAAAGGGGAATGAATCTATTTTTCATGTGCAGTTCTCTATCAGAATATTTTCCCCTGAAAGCTTAAAGGTAATTCTCAAAACTCTGTCAGAGATGACAGCTTAAAAATTGAAAGCCTTGCCAGGATTTCCTGATGAGATTGGAATATTGTTTCAAGCAGGATTTGGCTGCAGAATACAGGTATAGTTTATTCTATAAACTTCAGTTTATAGCATAGACTAGTTTAAACATAGACTAGTGTCTTTGATGGCTTTGGGAAGTTAGTTGCTGTGTCTTGGGTAAAAGGGGAGGGAAAGAAAAGGGACAGTTAAGAGATTCTCAGCCATATTGTCCCAGGGATGTACTTTCATATCTTCCCCAGTAAATTGCATAAGCTGCACAGGAGAGAACATTTTGTCCACAAATTAATGAGGTTTTATTCTGAAAGTATACCAGTAGACTGAAACTGCAAATCTTTTGTCTGATAATCTGACAGCTGAATTTTCATGGTCATTTTGGAGTACTTCTGAACTGTTCCATCCCCCTTAGCTGAAATTGAGATTACCAAGAAGATAGCAGTGTATTAGCTTCTTCATTCTTTTTAAGGATAAAGATCCATATTATACCTAGAATCAACAGCATGCACTGCTGAAAGGAGTTTTCTTCTGTCCATGCTCCTGGCTGTGAGAGCTGGCACTCATCTGACCCTTCAGTGGACCAGCTCACCTCTGGCCTAGCAGAACTGATGGGGAGTGTAGCATTAGTGCTGCATTCAGTATGCAGAATTTGCTCAGTGCAGAGTTGGACAAGTGCTGCCTGAGCCAGCAGAAAGAAAATAAACAGCTAGGGCTGGTAGAAAGAGGTTGGGATAGTTTTCCTTATTGGTGGTCAGTGGGTTGGATCAAGCCATGACAGGCAATTTTAAGCCAATATGCCAAGTTTCAGACCTGGTCTTCACCCTTTTTGAGACAGCAAAAGCAAATTAAAGTTGGGGTTTTTTTACTCTTAACTGTTGTTCACTCTGAACTTCTGCCTAATGGCCCCTAGCGCTTTGCGTATTATGTTCGGGTAAGTCCTTTATCCTGGAAATTCTGGTAACTAACTTCAGAAGTATTACATCAGTCTTTAGTTTGTGCTTGTGCAAAAGATAGATTTCTTTATCAAAAATACCCAAAGAACACATTTTTTTACCATATATAAACTTCTGGGTGACAATTTTTAAATTTGCAATATTACATTCAATGCAGTAAATTCTTCCAGTAAAAAGATTTATTGCAACTAGTTGTTTTCTGGAAGAGGCTTGAAGAGGGAGAGAACATATCCCTTCCCTAATGAAGACAGTTCTACTTGTAGGGATGATCTGAAAAACGTTCAGGTGGACTCTTACAAGCTCTTCTATTCTCTTGTTACTAGATGCCTCCCAAACTGTCTTTTCTCATCTAGCTTTCATTAAATAGTATGAACAGCCGTAAGAGTGTCGGTAACAATCGTGTAGAGTTCCACCTAAACATAACTTCATGCATGTACTGTAATGCCTTGCAAAGTCTCATCCACCTGTCTGACAGCTTTGTTCTTGATGAGATGTGTGATTTGGATGAAGCTGCGAATCAGAAGTGAAGCGTCAGCTAATATGAAGCATGACTTCCTCCACATGCTTAAAACTTCAAGGACCTTCTTAATACCAAATTACCCAAATGTGTTCACTCTGATTCCACGGCCATCTCCTTTGCACTTTTAGGTATAACCAGAAGAGATGTCCACACTTTCTTATTTTCGTTTCAAATCGCATATAGAAATATCATTCCTGCTTCATAGTCTCCTATATGCAGAATAACAGATTGTATCTGTAAATGTGTTTATAGAGAATGTTAATGTAGTTAAGGTTGAGTTTTTAGTCAGAATGCTAAGTTAACTGGTTATGTGTTGTGTTTGGTTACATATTGGAAGTGCAAGGGAATTTGGTGTGGTGCTGAAGAGCTTAAGAGTTCACAACAGTAATTAATGTAGGTGTCAATGAATTTGTGATGCCAAGATGAATATAAAGTATGTATTTAATACATAGGTTTTCTGCTGTCAACTTTCAGTTTACCGAATGTGCTGTTTACTTACTCTAAGACTGGGTAACGCCTCCCTGGCATAGTTTTGCAAATAACCTTTCATAGGAAATTTCCACATAGTTACAGGTTTGTATATTTATGAATTTCTGCCACTTCAAGATTTCAGTAAATTATTCTAATTTTGCTGTTTGTGAAAGCATCCTTTGCTTGAGTGGCTGTGGAATTGCGATTATCGGGAAGATGTAGAGGGAGCTTGTTCACTCAGTAAAATGCACTTCTGTCCAGACCTCAAGCCATACCTACAAACAGTATCTCTAATGCCCTACTTTTTGGTGGGATTTAACATGCATAAAGCTTGTGCTGGCTCTGTGCAAGTAATTAAATTGCCATCCTCTGAGATCAGATGCATTTTCCCACCTGTAAACGTTGTTTCTCTTGAACAAACTCAGCCCACAATTATCTTTCCTTCAGTTTTGTTGTTTGCTTCTGCCTGAGATGCATTACTGTTTATATCCTAACTCTGTAATTAATTCTTTCTTCAACTATTCTAATGTATTTTGTTTCACAGTATACTAATTCTGAATTTAGTCTTGCTATGCATATTTTATTTATTACTTGCAGTGTTATATAAAATCTCTTCCTGATTGCACCTTGTCAGAGTGGAATTGTTTTCTTGGCTACTACTGGAAGTTAGGTGTCTGTTTGCTGTATTAGAAATATGATTTAATTTTAAAAGGAAGTTGCTGTTAAGACACATCAGCAATGATTAAGCATATCAGAACAAATGCTCTAAAAAAACCATGCAGTTTCATTTTGGTGGTAGTCACATTTCAGATAAACAAGAAGTGGAAAAAAGAAGCTCAGAGACATGCAGTTCACCAGCAGAGCTCTTTGTTCTCTTCCGTGTTTCGTTTTAGAACAAACTGCACAAAATAAAATCTAGTTCCAAGACAGTGTAATTCCATAATCTGTTACTTACAAGAGGTTCCCAAGAAGGCTTATTTCATTGTGACTCATAAGCACAGCAGAGACTCGGTTAATTCCAAAGTCTTTCTTTTCCATAATGAATGCATTCTTTAGCTCCTGATCAGAGACTATTAAGGGACCTAGATTTATTAATTCCCAACACACACACAAACATGTATTTATATATACATGCATATTTTGCACTCTTACATTCACGTTAGGCTTTGACATAGTTAGAAGCATTTAAACTAAAAAAAAAAAAAAGGCACTGTTGCTGAGTTACTAAGATCCTTTGTTTGCTAATATTTGTAGTGCTCTGTTCATAGTTGAGAATGAGTTTTAATTTCAGGACTGATTAGCTGATACCTTATTTTTGAAGTGTTCTAGAGAAAGATGCACTTAAGTCTTGATTTATATGCAGAAAAAGAAATTCCCTTGCTAGTAATTTAAACATTTTTATTCAGAATAAAGAAAAAGCTTTATTACTACCACCTGCAATTTAAAGTCAGTAGCAATCATGAAAGCGAGATTTTTGAGTGATTACATTTAATACAAATGAAGGTGGAGTATGCCTAATTCTGTCCTTTCTTCTAACAATCCTCTGTACAAAAAGCATATTGTTTGTGGCAAGGGGGGAAAGGCAGTTTGGATATACCATAACATATTTGCTTCTGTATCTTACCTAGATTATGGGTAAGGTCTGTGATGGCGCACATTTAGAGTGGAAGTAGCTATGGAAGAGCAGGAAGGTAGATGTAAAAATTAAGCCGTGATATGAATGCTGAGAAAACTCCCATTTTTTAATCTTTTTTTATTATGATGATTCTATTGTGTGATGAAAGGGAGTTGCCATCTTTTTTTTCTTACTATAATTGAGCAGTTGAACAACTGTGATGGATTATTTGACACTTTTAAGTGGTTTAAGTCATTTGGAATTCTTACAAACAGAAATCCCCCAGCTTAAGTGAAAGCTATGAATTCAGTGCAAATACTGTATTATTGTGTCACACGCAGCTGATTGATGGCTCCTTTTGATCATACAAACTGACTGTACACAGCTGTAACTTTACACAGCTGTCAGCTGTTCTACAAGGCTAAAACAGAAGGCCAAAGAATGACTGGGTGTAAAACTGAAGTCTACTCTTAAGAGACACAGTCTTTGCAAATATGAAGGAATGAGAGATGGGTAGAAATCCCTGTTTTTCTATTTCCACTTTGCCAGTTCTTCTGTTGCCAGCTAAATAGGGATTTGGATAGAGTCTTGGCAATGTGGTGCCCAACAGTCTCCCCTGTATCTCTGTGAAATACTGTATATATTGTCTGCTGTACTTTCTAAATTAATTCATGTAAGTCAAGGCTTGGGTCTAGGTGACATGATCCAGAAGACTTACCTCTGAACAGCATACAAGTCAGGATGAGTGGTTGACGGCCACTTTGTGATTGGCAGCTGCTCTTGTGGTGCAGCACTTGGACAAATTGAGACAAGTAAGCCTAATGTGGCTTCAGAACATCCCACGTGCCTTTAAAAAGGCATGAACATCTTGGGGATTTTCATGCCTTTTTAAGGATATACAGGCTATCGAGATTGCTTATAGGCCTCTACCACTGAGATAAACAAAAATTATGCTTCTGCTGATTGATAAAGAAAGTTGTGTAGCTGTTGTCTCTGTAGGATAGGCATGAGGTAGTGCCTCTCCAGAAAACACGTATGTAAAAGACGGGATTTTGGATTGTTAAGACTGAAAGAACTGGGGTAGTCTATGGATTTAAAATAACCACTTCTTTTGGGAAAATGGTGTATACAGTCTTTTAAACATGGCATATACCAAGAATGGTATGGTTACTTCTGCATGTTGAAGTTTCATGGTAAGTAAATACCAGTTTTATGAAAGACAGCATTATTTTCTCCTCTCTGCTGTTGAAAGTTCTCTGTTGGACAGACCTAGTTCACACCTGTCTATTACTTCCACCTTAAGAGTCACATTTCATGAAGTATGTTTCCATTTTGAATGGCTTCTTTTTTTCTTTCCCCAGCTCCTATTTTATTTAAGAAGATATTTTTTGAATCCTTGCTTATAAAGATTGTGGAGAAAATCCTTCTCAGCTTGCCCCCTTCCCTTCAGTGTCTATTGAACCAACCAAGATTTCACTCTTACATCCCCCTTCTTTGTTCTGCGTTTTATCTGCAGTCCACTGTGGAGCTGTTCCACCAATCTAGCTGAAAATACACCACCTCTTGAATTACTTCAATAGTCCAATTATTATATAGGCATTTCTAGCATGTTTAGACTATGTAGTGTAACATCAGGTTAGAGAAAACTGAACATGTAAGCTAGGTCTGAATAAGCTGGCATCTGTACACAACACTTCCAGTAAAACATAGAACTGTGTTGCCTCAAACCATCTACATTTTCTTGGGCTCCCGCTTCTAGTTAGGGCATCTGCATTTATCCCAGGTGAAATGTAGCAGCCTGTTATCACAACCGCTTTGAATTTCTGTTTCATACTTGTACAGGGCCCTTGTTGCTGGGTTGTTTTGTTTGGGTTCTTTTTTTTTGCTATTTTTCTTCCCCAGACACCCTTAACAGTAAAAATAGAGTCTGACTAAGGACACCTGACTTGTTGCTGACAGTGTATGCAGTGAGGGAACTCTCTGCTTGAGATGCTTGTGGTGCAGTACTTATTCCCTGCCACTTCCCCTTCCACTGCAGTTACAGCAAATGGAACAACCTCACCAAGTTACACACAGCTTTCAGAGACCAGTATCCCTGCTACTAACCAAAGGGATTATTTGCAATCTTGAAATTTTGCTGCAGACATACGTAAGTCCTATCCTCACCTGCAATTACACCTTCTCTTCATGTTGCTTTAAAGTGTTTAAAAGCTGTCAGGTTTTGATTGCTTCATCATTCAGTGTTAGGGACAGCAGGTATTTGGGAAGTGCATGCAGCTACAATGTGCCTGAATTAGTGTGCTTTGTGACCTACTTCTGTCTCTCAGTTCCTCAGGCTAGAAATCCAAGGAATTCAAGTTTGAAATGTATTTCTTATGGCACTAGAACAAATGCAGTGACTGCATGCCATATACGCAATGAAGTCATTCTACAGTGATGATGGGGATTAAATTGACATGTGCCTATCCAGTGCTCCATTTTAGGCATATTAGTTTCAAGATACTGTGAA
This sequence comes from Mycteria americana, assembly GCF_035582795.1. NCBI lineage: Eukaryota > Metazoa > Chordata > Aves > Ciconiiformes > Ciconiidae > Mycteria > Mycteria americana. Next base: position 56,803,977 of record NC_134396.1, read on the forward strand.
TTCTAGCACCAAGAAATGAGATTGGTATGTAATAACAGCATCTGCAGAAAAGACGACATGCTTCCCCTGTTGTGGTCAGTCATGTATGCCATATGATCAAATCTGGAACTCCACAAACTCAATTTCCAACAATTTTTAATTTATTTTTTCCATCTGAAAAGGATGTGGAAAATAATTTTTGTCATAACCACAAATACTGATACAGGCTATGTCGCTTTTGTTCTGTTACAGTAAGTTTAATTATCGTTTTAAAGGAGAAGCCATTAATATGTTGGTATTAAAAAGCTGTATGAATTCAAAGGAAAAAAATAACATGCAATTGTCAAATATAACAACATTAAACAAATACACAAAAGCTTTCTCAGTGTCCTGATTTAAGTGGACTGAGAGCAATCTTAATATGCAATGGTAGTACTGTGCCACTCACAAACTGCAGCTGTGTTCAATGCCTTCTTTAATGTCAGAGCAGCGCTTCTCAAGCTGATGTCCAATGGTAGCCCATTATGCACCAGAAATTGCTTTACACAGTAACTGAGAAACTAAAAACATTGCAGAAATCTAAAGGGGGGAAAAAACAGTGTGAAGAAGTAAATTTTAATATTTGTTCATTAAGTTTTAGCCTATTCATTAGTTTTATTTAATTGTTTATGAAGCTGTGCTAATACCAAATAAATATTTCTTAGCATTTTTTCCTAAAAGCATTAGACTGTTCTTGGATTTAAACTCTGCTAGAGCACTGTCCTTCAGAGAGCGAGCTATGTTTATACCCTTTTGGTGGGTTCAACCCTATGTGTCCCAGAAAGAAGGGGCTATGCATATTATTTGACAAAACCAAACGGCAATAAGCTTAATTTGACCACATTTCATGCAATGGTCAGGCTGTAAGTATGCCCTGCATACTGCATGCCTGCATGGAGACACGGGGAATATAATGAAAACTGGTCTGTCCACAGTTCACATTCTATGTACAGTCATGGAGGATTAAATGGCATAAACAGTTGCTGAAGACTTTTTTAGCTTTAAGACCTTCTCCCCAGTCACAGGGACCACAGCCCAATGTTTGGGAAGCACAACCCCACCACTGCAGTATCCGATTGCCATGCAGGGGGCATGCAGGTGAAACACTTGTAGGCCAAGGCTACAAAGGCTGCTGACCTGCTCACCTTCCTCCTTCCCTGTCCTACAGCCTGCCTCTGTCTTGCTGAATGCAGGTGACAACAGTTGACGGAACAAGCTTCTGCCACTGTGGCTGATGCACAGATTAAGCACTGAAAACCTGGCCAACAGGACAACAACTCCCAAGGTAATAGCAGCTCTAACACTTTTTGGGTTGTAGGGATCTCAATGGAAAATGATTTAACAGGTACATGAGTGTGTGTTTGCAGTGGAAATTTAAAAGAAAAACACCGTGCAAAGAAAGAACAACACAGGAAATGCCTTACCAAGCTAGTGTTAACAAGATGAGAACATTTTGTTGTTAAGCAACAAAAAATATCTAAGTAATTATTTGTAATAGATTACCTCTTAGAGAGGTACACTTAACTCTGTATCAGCCAGCTTGGTGGTAATCAGGAGATAACCCTCCAAAAATCTGTCTTTAGCACTGGACAACTATTGCATCAAAAGCTTCCTTTGTAACTTGACACACCTCATTTACATAACCTTTTTTTAGCTGAGGAGCTTGTTGAGTCATGTTTGTGAGGCGCTGCCAAATCACTGCCTTGCTACCGGACAGCTGCAGTCACATTTTCGAAAGCCGCTACTGCTGAGGCCACACAGTTGCACTGTTTGTATTTTCTGTAGCACTTCGTACAGTGTATTCACTTCTGAAATAATGAGAGCAAAGACAGAAGACAACAAACCTGCCCATCATTCAAAAGACCGAACAGACAAATAGCTTGTTAATCACTGCCAAATGCCACTCTGATTCTTTCTGAAGCTTCTCCATAACTCTTAACTCTTCCAAGATTTCATGAACTGTACTTGCAGCTCTCCCCTGGGAATACCACTGTGTTGCACTGGGCCTCGGTATCCTCCTCTTCAGTATTTCATTGTGGGGAGCTGGATGTTTTGGTGGAGCAGAAAAAAAATATAAGAACATGGATAAATATTTAATAAATACCTTCAGTTCTTTGTCCTGGTACATAGCTGCTGCATGAAGTTTAACTGGTGAGTGTAACAATGCAGAAAATATGCCCTGTGAAATTCACAGAGTGACCAAATAGTTGAGGCTGGCAGGGAGCTCTGTATGTCATTTGGTCCAACCCCCTGCTCAAGCAGGTCACCTACAGCCAGTTGCCCAGGACCATGTCCAGACGGTTCTTGAGTATCTCCAAGGATGGAGACTCCACCACCTCCCTCGGCAACCTGTGCCAGCGCTCAGTCACCATCACAGTCACAAAGTGTTTCCTGATGTTCAGAGGGAACCTCCTGTGTTTCAGTCTGTGCCCATCGCCTCTGGTCCTGTCACTGGGCACCACTGAAAAGAGCCTGGCTCCGTTCTCTTTGCATCCTCCCTGCAGGTATGTATATACATTGGTGAGATCCCCCTGAGCCTTCTCTTCTCCAGGCTGGACAGTCCCAGTTCTCAGCCTTTTCTCCTAGGAGAGATACTCCAGTCCCTTCATCATCTTGGTGGCCCGTCACTGGACTTTCTCCACTGTGTCCATGTCTCTCTTGTACTGGTGATCCCAGCACTCCAGGTGTGGCCTCACCAGTGCCAAGTAGAGGGGAAGGATCACCTCCCCTGACCTGCTGGCAACCCTCCTCTTAATGCAGTCCAGGATACCATTCACCTTCTTTGCAGCAAGGGCAGATTGCTGGCTCATGTTCAACTTGGTGTCCACCAGGACCCCCACGGCCTTTTCCGCAGAGCTGCTTTCCAGCTGGGCAGCCCCCAGCATGTACTGCTGTCTGGGGTTGTTCCTCCCCAGGTGCTGGGCTTTGCACTTCTCCTTGTTAAACTGCATGAGGCTCCTGTCAGCCCATTTCTCCAGCCTGTCCAGGTACCTCTGGATGGCAGCATGACCTTCTGGCATATCAGCCCCTCCTCCCAGTTTGGTGTCATCAGCAAACTTGCTGAGGGTGCACTGTGCCCCATCATCCAGATCATTAATGGAGATGTTAAAACACGATTGGACCCAGTATTAACCCCTGGAGCACACTGCTTGTTACTGGGCTCCAACTAGACTTTGCGCCACTGATCACCACCCTCTGGGCTCATCTTTTATTAGCACTTGTACTGCATTCAGGGTACGTATCATCACTGCTGCACTCTCCTAGAAGCAGTATTATTGCACGCTCCACACGCGTGACAGGCGGAGCTGGTTGCAGCTGCCAGGCCTCCCACCAGGTTTTCGCTCTGCTAAGTACCGCACAAGGCATTGAACAGGAACAGCACCCTCTAGCACGCGGCGTCATCTTCTGCTCATTGGTGACTTATGAGAGACATCAGTCGATCTGTCAGCTTGAACTGAGTCTTGGCTTGCTCTTCACACTCCACCCTCGATGGGGTTTCTCTACATTTGTATACGCAGCCCAGACAGGCGGTACGGCCTATGCCCCCTTACATGCAGCAAGCTACCACAGCGACTTCTCAGTACTGGGTCATTCTCGCATAACGTTTCCGGTATTGACCGAAGAGTTTCTGGCTTCTCAGCCCTGGGCGCCGCTGAGCTCGCTTCCCAACCAGGCCCGTCCGGCTGCCCCCGCCGCAGCCACCCACCGCCGCCGGCCGCCCAGCCCTCCGTCCCGTCCCGTCCCGTCCCGTCCCGTCCCGCTCCGCCCCGCGCTCCCGCCGCAAAGGCGCATGCGTGGCAGAAGCTGTGCGCGCGGCCCAGCGGCGAACACGTAGCGCCTCCTTACAGGGTGATGCGCTTTAGAGACAGCACCAGGGACCAGTGAGATTCCAGGACCTGGAGGCCGGGGGCGGGATTTCCTGGCGACGGGGAAGAGGGGTGAGGCCGGTGCAGGTCGGCGGCCGTCGCGGCGCAGGTGCCGCCGTTATTATGGCCGCTGCCGCCACTGCCACGTCTCCGGCTGACAAGGAGAGGTAACGTGGGCCGTGCCCTCCGAGGCAGCGGCATGACCAGCTGCCGCCGTCGTGCCGGAGGCTGCCGGCACCCTTCCTTGGAGTGGGGGGCGGCCGGGGCGCGCTGGGGCCGCAGCCGGCGGTGAGGGGGCGGGCGGCTGCGTGAGCTCTGGGCGCCGGGCTGGCGGCCTGGGTGGCGAAGGGACGTGCCGGCTCAGGACGGTGGGAGGTGGGTCAGGCCTGCAGCTATCGTAGCATTTCCAAGTGTGTGCGATAATATTACAGTAACACGTCACGTAACATGGCCGCGCGCTGAATTTGATGTAGCTGGCCTGCCGAGTTTCTCCCGAACAGTCGTTGCGGCGGTGAAGTGGGGTCGGTTCCCAGAGGCAGCAGTCTGTCTGCAGTCTGCATGCAGTGCAGCACGGCGAGGACCAGCAGTGTCGCCTGCCTCCGTGACTCGCGGCAGCGGCGGTCTGTCTTGCGCCAGGGAGGGTTATTGCGATGCATATGTCGAAGTGGGAGGTTAAGATTTGGCGGTTTCTGATTCTGGAGTGCTCGGTGCTCTACTGTCCTGTCGTTCTTTTAACGTATCGTGTCATTTAAAGCTCAGAAAAGGTAAACTGAGCAAGAGGTGGTGGTGGTCAGTGTAGTATGTTGGTGGTCGTGAACATCAGTAATGAGACTGAAAATTTCCTGTGCAGACCTCTGCCACTTATGCAGAAGTACTAGTTGGCTCGTAAAGAGGACTGTAGCTAATGGGAAAATATCAGTGAAAAGGTATTCAGGAGGAGAAGACTAATAAGAGTGAGATGACAGGCTAGTTTTAGAGGCAGCAAGAGGTGTTTCCTTGGAGGCAGTAAGGATCAGTGATCCTCGTCAGTCTCCATCTAACTGAACATTAGTCTGCTCCAGATTATTTGCTGACTTTCTGCTTCCCTGTTCTCTTATGCTGTCATTACTCCTCATTCAGATGTAGGCATTCTTCAGCCTCTCCTTGTAGGCCTCAGCTAGTTGGTTTTTTATTGTCTATTAAGAAGTATAATTGAGGTTCTGTCACTCTTGTCCCATGTATGTGCTTGACAGATTTAAATCTACTGAAAAATCTTAAGCAAGTTTCTAAGCATAGTTTTTCAGAGGCTTTGTAAGGTACCCAAATCTGGGTTGTTCTGTGTGAATAGGGAAAAAAAAAACCAAACCCAACAAATCCATAGGAAAAAAAAAAACCCGCTTCTGGCTTCTATCAAGAACTTAGTCAGCAATTAGTGTACCACAACCTTTTCAGGAAACCTTCTTTAATTCTTTTCAGGGAAATGTGTTTTGTTTTCTTCTAGGTATCGGGGGTTTAAGAAGTGGGTCAAAACATTCCCTTTCAACCTTCTTTTCTTCTTAACATAAATAGCACACTTTATACACACTGTGCCCCAAAAAGTGGTGTCATGCAAGGAATATTTCAGCGAAATGGTCATATAGTGTCCTGGATAACTCAAAATGGGGTTTTGCAACATCTTACTAATTAGTCTAGGGAAAATAAATGGTTGTTCTAAGCTGCTGTGGGAACTTGTGTTGTAGCCATGAGATTTATTTTTTGTTTTACTAGGAAAGTATTGCATAAACAATTAAGGAGTTGGTATTACTTACTTAAACTCACAGTTTTCTCTTTTTAGATTCATCTGCATTTATCCAGCATATTTGAATAACAAGAAGACAATAGCAGAAGGAAGAAGGATACCTATAGACAAAGTAATTTTGTGGGTGGCAGGGAAATACAATGTTTTGTTTTGCTATGCAGTGGTGTATAGAGAGTTGGAAAATAAATCTCAAAGCTGGTCGTCTTTCCTATCCCTGATGGCAAGTAGCTCAATAACTTGAAATTACAGTGTATTTGAAGATAACCTAGTGTCAGCATGTGAATTTGGTAGAAGAGCACTAAGTTTAAGTGTATACTTTAATGTGAGCAGCAGCTTTGGCAAGCAGGTGAAGTAATGAGAAACTTAAGGCTCAATCTCCTACATAAGTAATTTGCCAAATTTGAAAGTGATGCAGAAAAGAATAGCTAGCTAATGGTTGTTTGCTTGGTGACTGACTATATATGCCTATATTCTGTGCTCTGTCCCCTTTGCTGCTGTCAAAGATAGATAGAACTTAGAATGCATGTGGCACATAGACTTGGTAGTTGTTGCTTTTAATCTGTCCAGAAATAGTTTGTGATCATCTCACTCCTTATAATATTTTTAACAAGCAGTGCGGCTATTCTCAATGCTTAGGTTTGGGGTTTTTTTCTGATAATAGTTAAAAATAAAATCTTTCTTGAGCATGCGAGTTGTCAAAGATCTATCTATGGGAGGAATCAGCTGCACTGTGCCTAGAAAGTTTCTAGTCTTTTCTCCTTCAGTCCTTGCTATAAGTTTGGTGTTGCTGATTCATGGCTTTTGGTTTTTTTTGTAAATACAATAAATGTTATTTAATTTCAGTTATTTTTCCTAAGCAATTCTTTACTTGCTCCTGTGCTAATTAATTCTGTCTCATCTGTCTCATGTTTTACTGATATCTTTTCTCTTCTCTTTTTTTTTTTTTGATGTTTCCTAGACTGTAGGAGTGCTCACAGATGACCTCTACAGTAGATTTGTCATTATTTGAAGTATCTTCTCTTTCCCTATCTGCTTTTTCTAGTTATAGAGTATAGGGTGGGAAGCTGCTAACTATTGCTGTATAGGTAGTTCATCACTGAAAAATAATTAACTGCAACACATTGCTTCAACAGGCTGTTGAAAATCCCACATCAACGGAAATCCAAGATGTGTGTGCAGCAGTTGGATTCAACGTGCTATTAGAGGTAATTAAAAAAAAAAAAAACCAACCACACAACAAAAAACAAACCAACAAAACCAAACAACCAAAAAAACAACAACCATCCCCCCCACCCCTCCCACCCCAAACTTAGTATGTGTCTCTGTTCTTCTTTCATTATATCTTTTCTTACAGACAGGATAAATCACAATTGAGAAGGTTTTTTTATCAGCCAAGATATTTCTTGCTAATATCTTGCATATATCTGATATGTAGAATAAAAACTAATTTTGCAAGCTGCAACTCTGCAAATTAAGCTTTTAAAAAAGCATATTTTTAATGAAAGGTGATTACCTTTTGGAATGACTTGTCATGTAGGAATAGGATTCTGATGCTTGAAATCTTCAGGGTCCTTTGGAGTTATGTTTTAGCCAGAGAATGTTAATTTTTTATTGCAATACTTGCTTGGTCTTTAAATAGTTTAAGTTGGTTACTTTCTTGTTAGGGAATGAGTCTGGGTTTCTAGAGAGGTAACTTTCCGCAATTCATTTTCTGAAGTAATTATTAGTTTAAAATACTGTTGAATTTTCTATCAGTTCTTTACTAAAGAATTTAGGTCCTCATCTAAGAGTGTGACTGGTACCCAAAAACCAGTACAATATCACTTTGCTTTTCAGAAGAAGTCGAATATATTCCTGTTAGTGCAGACCAGCCTGTGAAATAGCCAGTACCAGTAAGAAACCTGTAACATTTTAAAAAAAAGGGAGGCTATGAGTATCTAAAAGCAGTGGGCCTCAGACTGTGACTTACTGACATACTGTCTCTGGGTGTCCAGAAGGGTCTGTGGCTGTGGAGGTGAAACAAAAAACTGTGTCACTGTGGTCCAGACTGGTGGGGAAGTAGAACAGTCCCTGTAGCAGGTTACTTACTAAATTGTTCAGTACCAGTAGTTGGTTGCAGCAGTGCTTCTGAAAAAGTTACGCTATAGCTTTGGATACTGCTGCAATGGCTAAGTGGTGGGTGGCACTGTTGGAGAGCTACGGTTATGGTTTGCATCTGTTCAGAACAACTCCAGGCTTCTTTGACTTTGCCTGACAAATTTTGCAGAAAATTATTCCAGTACTTATCATAGTAAGTTTCTCCTTGTGTATGACAGAAAAATAAGATGTATCCTAGAGAGTGGAACAGAGACGTGCAGTACAGAGGTAGAGTACGAATCCAGCTCAAACAAGATGATGGCAACCCATGTTTACCTCAGTTTCCAACACGTGAGTAGAGTACCTGGGTTAGGCACTTTATCTGTTACTGAAACAGAAAGACTTTGTTTATTTTGTTATGTTACTAGCTTGTTTAATTAATTTTACTATTATAAATTTTACAACTTTATGTGAAATCTATTTGCCTGTACAAGTCAACCAAATCAAGCTGGTGTGTGAGCATTGAGTGGAGTTTGTAAAATGCTGTTGTCTTTAATCCTGCTGTTTCTTCAGCACTTGATTTGGAGGGAGTTGTGAAGAGTGTTGTGCAATTGCCATGTTGAACAAAGCAGCCATTCAGTTTTGGCTTACTGTTTTGTTGACAGTCAAAACGGAGATTTTGGTATTAAAATGGCTAAATTCCACCTTTTTTCTTAGGTTACATATATCAGCTAGGCATCAGTATGGGTGCCAAATTGATAAGACACAATACTGAGTTCAGTTTTCTACTGGCTATTTTCATAAATTAACAACGGGGCAGTTCCCTTTAACGAATTAACAAGAATAGTTCATCTTGAATGACACGTAATTTAGTCTTTTGCATTTTTCCTGCCGAGTAATCAGTGTGTAAAAGGGGAGCAAATACATATCTGAAGAAGCATGTATCTTAAGAAAAGAGCAAGAATCTAGAGTAGCATAAGAGTGCTGTTGGTCAGAAGGAGACAATTTAAAACCATATTCCTGCTGGAAGGCAGCACTACCTTTTTAAAAGTGCTTGTAGCTTTTGCCTGGTCATTCTGTCCCAGGTATTTTAGGCCGTTAAAAGGTGAAGGGAAAGAGTAACAGGAAGGATGTAGATACTTCGGAGATTGTCAGGTTATGTGCCAGCTCCAGTATGTTATGACATTTATCAGTGCTGCACTTTTTTAAAAAAAAAAAAAGAAGGCTGATAAAGAGTTTTTCAGACACTTCTAGGTACACAGGGGAAGGAAGCAGAAGTCCTAGGCTTTGTATCTAGCTTAACAGAAAACTAAAGTAGGGCTGAAGTTTCTAAATTTGAAAATGATGCAAATGTTCTTAACGTAGTAGGCATGCATTGATCTCTCCCTGTATTTTTAGGTAAATCAGTGATGCTGTATGCTGCAGAAACCATTCCCAAACTGAAAACAAGAACCCAAAAGATGGGAGGTAGTGATCAAAGTCTTCAGCAAGGAGAGGGAGGCAAGAAAGGTAAAGGGAAGAAAAAGAAATGAGCTCGCATCTGGAATGATTGTTACATCCCATAGTTGTACTTACGACAGATACAGATGGACACATTACTTGCTGCAGCTTGGAAGTGAAAGATACAAGCAAGAAATAAACAGGTGAAACTGAACAGAACTGCCTGCTTTTCTCAGAACTGGAATGCATGTAGCTGCCTCGCATCTGTGTAACAATAAATCTATCTTCACACACAACCTGCAAGTCTGAAGCTAGCATCCACTTTTAAAAGTGGAAGAACATAAGCAAATGGGGTGGGTGGGAGAATTATCTTTCCAGAAGAAATATGCAGCTTTTGATAAATAAATAAATATTCTTATGCAGACTAGATATCTGAAAACTGGTTGCCTTAGTAAACCATTTATCTCTGCTAGTGAAGTGATTGTCTTAATTCTGGAGAGTCTTTATCACTAACAGAAAAATGTAGATCAATGAAGTTACAGCTCTGTAAACGTCCCTTGCTAATAATCTTCCACAACTGTCAAGTGTACTAATAAAGGTGACATGTTAATTTTAAAAAAAGTAATTTTCTAGAATACTTCTTCCAAAAGTGTTAATGTTTCCTCCACAGCCTGTTGTAAAGAAGTCAGTGACATATTTTAAGGATAATATTGTAAAGTTTTAAGATAATTTGGAAAAAATAGCTCCCTTTTGTGTCTTGTATAATATGGGATACTATATTATCCTATTTTGGGTTGTTGTTTGAGAGCTTAGGAAATGTAGCTTTATTTTCTACCTGTCAAATACTATTTCAGATGTCTGAGGCTTGCAATATCTGGTAACTTAAAATATTTATTTGTGTAGTCCACAGACAAGGATAGAAAGTTATTTGGAGAAGATGAGCTGGTCAGAACAGCTGTCCAGTAGCAAGGCTACTTCAAAGTAATTTAGAAATGTACTGTGCAAGTTAAATGAGGGATAGTTTAGTGTAAGGAGACTGAAAAAGAAGCAGCAGTACCTGTTTTGAGTTTAGAAACAAAAATCCTGCATGAGTTTTCTAATCCTTACTATATGAAAACAAAGTCAGTTAAATGCTTTCACAGATGACTACTGGAAGCAAGTTATCAGATTATTTTTGATAAATGTTTCATGTGCCAATATTCTCTTTTAGGGTTTGTCTATCAGGTATGCTATCCTATGGCATCACCTTTTTCTCATTTTATAGATAAACAGCATTCAAAATGTATCTAGACATTTAATGACTATTCTGCAGTAATGAAATTTGGTAAAGTTACTGAGGATATCCCTGCTCAAGTTACTTGTGCTTGTAGTTTCAGTTTTCTTATGTTCTTATATTCCTTGTTCCACTCAACTGCATCTTTTTCAAATAGATGGTGAGTTACCAGTGCCCCGTGAAGTCGATGCCGATAGGTGCTGATGGTGCAACTGTGTAGAGCCCCTGACTTGTGAATAGTTCAGAGTCAATTGTATTTCCTGTCTGTAATACTTTGTAAGCGTGGTTCTTGTGCTGTGTTCTTTAACAAAGGAAGAGGGTGCGCTGTCATTCTCACTGCAGTTCTACCCAATCCAAAGGCTGCCATGACAAAGTTCCTCAGGCCAAGCCCTGTACCAGTATGGGAGCAGCAGTATACAAGCTCTCTAAAGTAGAAGGGCTTAGAAGATATCATGTGTTCTAAGGCTGTAATTGACTACGGTTGTATACAAATGTCTTCAGTTTCTGCTGATGTTAACAGTTTACACGAGCTACTTTTGGAGTGTCTGGCCTTGAAAACACACCTAAATTTTGAAAAGTTAGTTAAGTGGTATCTCTCTGAGTTTATGGAATGCCATGGGGTAGGAACAGCAGGGACAGGTGCTATCTGGAAGGTTTTTTGTTACAGAAAACAACTGGACATGGGCGGAGGTTGTTAGTTACATCCACTCTATAGAGTTAGGGAAGTGCCACAGGTTAGTTGCCACATGGGGAGAAATACCAAGTGAGGGACGCAAGCAAGAGTGGAAGATACACTTGTGATATAAAAGACCATAACTGCCCATGGATTGTGGGGCTCAAGTTATTCCTGTCTTTTTCTGAGTTCTGAGTAACTTTTCTGAGACTTTATTTGAAGTGAGAGCTCTATGAAAATTAATTGGTACAAGATAACTCAGTTCCATGATGTTAAGTGGAAGGTAATGACTTGGCTCAAGTCATGATCATGTTATGCTGAAGTATTGTAAGTCAGAGCTTTAGACCACAGACAGCTGAAAAATGTGGAGGTTAAAGTCTCATGGGGTATCTGTTTACAGTGGCCAGAAACTAAATATCTTAAGAACTTGACTGTGCTATGGTACGTATGTTGAGAAAGAATCTTAGTGGCATTACTTACCAAAATTTCCCAATCAAATAACCCAAAATAGTGAAGCTATTTTACAGTGTAAGGATCTTCCAAAAAAGACTTGAGAAAGATTTCTGAGAAGAGTAATATTGAGCTCAAATATATAAAACTGTGATTTAATCAAATTAACAAAGAAAGCTCTACAGCTATTTTGGGTAAAGCTGACTTTTTTTAAAGCAAATGGGGCACTTCTAGGAAATCAGATGGTTACTAACATTAGGGAGTTGAAGTTGGATTCCCCCAACCCCTGCCTGCTTATCCACCCATCTCTGACTTCAGCATTTTGCTTTTTTTGATTTCTATCTGGCTTTCAAGTACACTGTGTGAGCAGTATTTATTCCTAAATTCGGCATCAGAAAGTTAAACAACTCCACCTTTCCTGCCAGGGTTAAGCTTACAAACCAGACTTGCATTTCTGTATTTCCTGTTTATTAATAAACTAGGTTCTTTAGAGGATTAAAAACAAGCGGGTCAAGGTAGTAAGTCAGGTTCTTGCACAGGTCTTTCCCCCTTCCTCAGCACCCTTCCCCTCTCCCCTCCACTGGGAACAGGGAAGATGGTTAGAGGCCATTGTGGGACTGGGAGTGGCGACAAGGCTGCTGTGAAAATACAGAAATACTGCAACTGTTGGTCTCAGCGGTATCAATAAAAAAAATCTTTTTTTGAGAGAAAAACTGGGTGATAATGCATGTCTCATTTATTTCATGTCTCGCATTTACAATTTTCTGTGAGAATTTGCTTAAGCAGTATAGTTACTAAAAAGACACTGTGGTCTATGGTTTCCTGTAGGTGGCAATATTAACACAGACAGACATGCATTGTTGAGCGGGAACTTACTCTGCGTCTGAGATGTGAGGAATGTGGATATTGAGATAGTGTCCCTCCAGAAGATATTAGTCTAGCTAATTAAAATTATATACTTGTTATTTTCCTATACTGTTTTTGGGTACCTAGACAAACATTAAATATTTGAAATGGATGTGTGAGCTCAGAATCCTTGTAACAATTCTTGTAACAATTTCTGTGTCAGCAACGGATGGGGAACATTGACACTGGGCATAGATCTGAAGATGCAGGCAAACAACAAAGGAATGACTAAAAATGAAAATTCAGTGCTCTTATGAGATAGATGCTTTATTCTTTCAGATGTATGGAAGATAGCATGTAGCTGCTGTAGTACAAGCACAACCACCATTATTCAGTTCTTAATGTAAAGAAAGTGAGTTTCAAAAGGTTATTTTGAAATGTGTTTTAACTTAGGAACTGACAATAATGTATGACCATATGTAGTTCTCCACCTTCAGGCATGAAGTAAATTTCTCAAAGACCAGGTCTGCGGAAAATAGCTGCTCTTAAAAAACTTGCCTGTGTGTATATCCTGTTCCTTGTGTGTGCTTTTAGTGGTTAGAGCCTTGTAGCCAGAACTCCCTTTTAGGGCAGCATATGCATCTGGGATGTTCACGTGTGGTACCAAGAACATGAAATATGGTGTGGCTCCCTTGTTTCCTTCTCTGTCTGTAGCTGCAGATGTAGCTGTGTTGGAATGGAACGGAATGGCACGGCATGGCACAGAATAGACTAGACTAGACTAGACTAGAGTAATTTCAGTTGGAAGGGACCTACAACAACTGTCTAGTCCAACTGCCTGACCCCTTCACAGCTGACCAAAAGTTAAAGCATGTTATGAAGGGCGTTGACCAAATGCCTCTTAAACACTGACAGGCTTGGGGCATCAACCGCCACTCTAGCAAGCCTGTTCCAGTGTTTGACCACCCTCTCAGTACAGAAATGCTTCCTAATGTCCAGTCTGAACCTCCCCTGGCACAGCTTTGAACTGTTCCCATGTGTCCTGTCCCTGGATACCATTTATTTAGCTTCTTCCTGTTACAGACTGGCCTTTATGGGGTTATTTTACCTCTTAGGATAAAATAACCTCACTTTTCAAAGAGGGGTTTTTTTTTCCCCTGAAGAAAAAAAGGCTTAATACAAATACACTTGTCATCTATTGCTTTATAACTTTTGAGCCTGTTGAATAATTTGGTTGGCATGATAAAAAGACTAGAGGTCTCAAAGATAGTAAGTTCCCGTAAGTCATGAAGCTAAGTGGTCAAATTAGGAGATAAGACTATGGTAATGCATCATCCAGTGAAGAAACTTTCTATGTCCCAGCTGGGACAAGGAAAGGCAAGGAGAATGAGTGTTTTTCCGTTTTGGTTGGCAGTTTGCTCCGACCAAACTGCACTTAATATGCTGGGTGTTCAATCAGCACACATGCAGCTGCAGAGTAGGTACAGATCTAATAAAATAGCTACCGAATGTGCTGCCTTTTGCTAAAGGCCCTGAAAAGATGGGAGAATTGAATATACTGTAGGGACTGGTCAAGGGAGATGGGAGGAAACTGACAATAATTGGTAGTATGGGACCTGGGAAAGCGCAAGGGGGCACTTCACGTAGGAACTGAGTAGCCTGCACTGTAGTGCTATTTCTTATGAAACAGTATGTGTGTCTTTTTTTTCCTCTATCAAGGTCTGGGGGGGTGGGGGGGTTGTTTTGCTTTTTTCCAGATAGCAGAACTTAAGACATCTCTAATTGAAGGCTCTAAGAATTCTCCTGCTGCAAGGATGCAATAATGCAAAATGGTAGGTAAATAAAGTGTATTTGTTTAGTGGAATTCCATAGCCTCAGCAAAGGCGTAAACTACATGTCCTTCCAAAAGATGCTAAATTCAGAAAAGTTCATCTTCAGTTATTTTTACTTGAGTAGTTCATGTAGTCACCTGAGGCTTTTTTTGCTCCGGAATATCTTCATGTTTTATGTACCAGTAGGAAATCTATTCTTCAGAAAGGTATGTCAACGTGGTTGTACAATGAAGGACTACCTCAGTGGTTCTACATTGTTATTCCTCAAGTACTGTTTCATTCCATCACACTGGATGTAGAAGTTCTCCAGAAAGACGAGACTGATGTTCACTATATTTACATGGTTGTGGCATGTGCAGTTTACAAGAAATACTGACAGTCTTTCATGACCTACAAGAATTTGTTATTTCGTTTTTTAAAACTTTTCTTCTTCCTTTGCATAAGGAAGTTATTTTTGGTTGAGTTTGAAGTGGGGGTGGGAGGTGGCTAAGGAATTAGTCGTAATATTTTTATGTTGATCCTCAGACTATTTAAACAGAGCTGACTAGACCAGAATGCAAACTCAAGACACTTTCTTAAATTTGTCAAATTAAAAAAAAGTTGTGAGGGTTTGACCTGACAAATATTAGTCACATCTTCCACTACCTACAAACATTTCTATTCTTTGTTAACTATCTTGTGTTGGTTTGAAGGATTTGGTTTTGTTTTAGTATCACTAGAGGTGATGTTATCATTGTGGGTTTTTTTAAATGAACTTTTTTTCCTTTTTGCCGAGTTTGGAAATGTGTAGGATAAAGCAGACAAGATGCCCTACTTACAGTAGTAGCAGAAAGAATTGTAAGTGTAACCCCCCACACACCTGCCAATAACTATGCAGCATTATTTGTTTAGGTCATTTACTGAACACTAGAAAATCAATGGGCAAGGAAAAAACTTTGAAATCCCTGTAATTTGCCATTTTTCCTCTCTGTGTTTCTAAAGAACACTAATCCTTGATGATTCCTAGGGTAAGCAAGGCTATGAAGTCTGGAAAGCTGCGCTGCGTAGGCAAGGCACTCATGGTGCTCGCTGTTGAGAACACATCTGTGTTCCAAACTCTTCTGTTAAGGCCTGATGCTCTAAAACAGATCGGTTGCACCCTGAGATCCAGTCATTAAGCAGAAATACTTCCTTCAGGCTTTTAGACAGGTTTCTACTAGTTCCACAGTAATGAAGTTTGGGTAAAAAAAGTGAATATCCTGTAAAGACCTTCTGCCTTCTTAAAGTAACCTGGTTTTCAGTGTTGAGGTATAAGGTTCTTAAGAAATACTGAGGCATCATACCAGTCCTGTAAGAATCTCTTTATTTGCATGTTTTTATTTAGCACATTACAACTTCAGCACAGACATGGAGTAGATGTGTGTACCAACATTTGCACATAAATGTTGTGAAGAAGACTTTGAGAAGAGCACTGATCTGTGGGGCCAGCCCCGTGGAGTTACTTGCAGGAAAGGATTACTTGCTGCAGAAATTCAGTCATTTCTACTTGCCCCGAGGCAAACAACAAGATCGCATTCTGTTAACAACAGATGGTAGTTCTACTTCAAGTAGAAATCTGACAAAGAAGCACTGAATTTAGCTGCTGGTCAAGACCGACCACGTTGGAAAGACAAGAAGTTGCTTTAAAGCCTGTTAAGTTTGAAGAGAGATGGAAGGGAATGTTTTAACACTTACCTAGAAATATTTTATCCCCATTAATAACAGTGGAAGAACTGTTGAGTAGTATGAGAAGTGAAAAATAAGTTCTGTCTGCACTACAGACCTCATTAGGCTTGGAAAGTCTAAGATTTATCAGCAGCTTTTAGAGAAGTAAATTATGTAGTACTCTGTACCTAAATCAAATAGACTATTAAGTATCTTTATTTTTATTTATTACTTATTATTTCAAGAGCTGAAACTGAATTACACTGGCCACATGACTGCTATATGAACAGTTGGTAGTGTTTACAAGACAGCACTAGGATTTAGTATGGCTTACAGAAAAGTTCAGTGAGTTTAAGACAGAGAGAAGACAAGAAATTAAACCACTTAAATGGTGAGTCACTTGAAACTTTTTACTCACATCTTGAACTTTATCCTCTTCAGCACATCCACTCAGAACAAAAAGTTGTCATGGAATGATTAGCTGTGGTATTTTACATTTTTTCCTTCAAATGACTAACTGCATGAAAATGATGCACAGTGGGTCTCATACTTCCCTATCCAAGTTGACAGCCGTAAGGGCCGTGTTTTCCAGCTTAAAGCTTAAAATGCTTTCTCTCAAGTCACTTTTACATCTCTTCTTATAATACATATCTCTCAAACTTAAAACTGACCTGCTGCGTTGCACTCCGTGCTTCATTCTTGTGCAGTTCTTGCATCGGAAAATTTAGAGTGAATGTTTATATACTAACTTGTTGCAGAAAGCCAGAAGTCTTCAAAAGTCTATTCAGATTAAATCTTTTGAACTTAAGAAAGTGGACCAGAAATCACTTTTTATCATATCAAAAGCTTAAGCTTACTTTCTGCGTGTTGTGTGAGTTAAGATATGTCATAGCATTACTGTAGGCTTTAAAAACACATCAGCATGGAGATGGTAACAGGGAGATTTCAGTAATACATGCTGAATGTGTTGAAAATACTGCAGTGTGAAAAAGAAAATTATTTTCCATTGATTGCAAAAAAGCCTTTATTCTCTTAATGACTTTGGTTGCATTCTTACTGATTGGTCAGAAATATATAAAGCAATGACAACAGCATCTCTATTCAGGAAGTTTCAGTGCTCATGCAAAGCTGTTCTTTGTACAGTCAGGAGAGACTGCAGAAAGCTCACGGGAGGTTGTAGTCCACCCCATTAATGATGTAGTTCTGGGGACTGACACCCAAGGCAGTTAATATTTCAGCAGCACTTTAGGAAAAAGTGTTTGTAATGGTATTACTTCTTAGCAAAAGGTGGTTTGTGCTTTTGAGTGTGATCTTAAAAGGCACTCAACAATTTTAGATGACAACTTTATTTAGCAAGAAGAGGAAGGAGTTGTACTTCAGTCATCTTGTGCTAATTGTGGGCAATTTAATGCATCAATTTCTGGCAAATTACTTCATGCTAATATAAGCTTGATCACTTGAATGAAGTTACTCTTTCCTATATTTAGTATCTATTCATTTGAGAATACACACACTGTACCAAATATTGTGTTACAATGAAACACATGCAACAGTGAATAATCTCTATCATCAGGTGTCTAGAACATGTAATTTCATCATTTACAACTTTATTGGTGGGGAATACACCCATTATGCCATCTCTCACAATAATTCCCTGTATATTCAAGAAGATCCATTCAGACTAGTATTTTCCTTCTACAATAGCTTCATGTTACCAGATGCACCACAGTCAAAGTGTGAAGAGTGACTACATACACAGAGACAACTAAAGTGCAGAGCCTGTGGGATATATGCTTTTTATTTATGTTACTGCAGAAAGAGATTACCGAAAGATTTCTTCTGCATGAAGATGAATAAAATATTGCCATTAAGCTTCAGATGCTGCCCACTGCATTGCTTTTAAATAAAAATGCTTACTTTCTATACAGACACAGCAAAGTAGTAAGCAAACTTACAACACATTCCTTTAATATATCAAAATGTTTCCAAGGCAATATTATTAAAATTATACCACAGTTCCCAGTAACATCAAGCTTCATAAAGAAGGTGGTAGGGAAACTTTATCCAGTTAATAGTTTAAGTGCTCTTCTTTTCTTCACCCAGTAAGTTCACTGTTGCTTTCTTAGCTGCAGGAAAATAAAAGCAAGTTTAATCTTAGAGCCCTACAGACTAAGTGGCTTATTCAGTGTTCTTGAGCTGCATAAAAAAAAATTCCTTTTACATCACAAAAGAAACATCACAAAAGAAATTCCTAGCTTTTGTAGACACATACACACACACATAGTGATAAAACTGATCATATAAAGATTTAAAAAAATAAACCATAAGCAAGGAGCAGCACACTAAACAGTACAGACTGACTTACAACTATTATATCAATAAAATAGAGCTGCTCACAGTGTTTAGGACATACAGGTTTACAGCAAGCAATCTACTACCAAGTTGATGAAATAGGGCTGGAATAATGCTAATGTGGGTACGTGTACATGCGTGCGTGTGTGGCATGATTTCTTAAAAAAATAATGTATGTGGAAATCTTTGTATGCAAAAATAGGAAAAATAAAGAATAACTGATGGAATGAGGACAGAAAAATCCCATGTGCAACATGGAAGAACATTATTTAAGATACTTGTCTAACAATAACAACTCAGGAAGGGTCATGCAGCAAAACTTCCAAGCACAGTTGAGAAAGGCAGATCATTTAAATACCGACAGGAAAACTGCTTAAGTTGGTAAGAGGAAATGAGACTGCATGCATTGTTTGGGGGAAAGCACACTTAAGGTGCTTTGCAATTTCTTACAAAAAAATTTATTCTCAAATGAAATTTAAACAAACCTTTATTTTAGCTACTTAATAAATTTCCTTCTCTTATTCATAAAACTATCATCAGACATTTTAGAGTATGAGGGTCTGCTATAGAATGCAAGCAAAAATTAAACAATCTACAGGCCATGGCAAAATTTATTCTAACAAAAAAAAACCCCTAAGTAATTTCTTTAAGGGTGGGCTCAGAATCCTTTGATCTCCAGAGGAAGGAAAAGTACAAAAACTTACAGACAGGAAAACTTTATTTCATGTGTTGCTGTTTATTGGAGTTAAAGGATTTGCCTTACTACACAATTCGCAGCCCTTCTGTACTACCAGGTATTTGAGCCGGTATTTTAGGAGATACAAGAATACACTGAAACAGTAACTGTATTTATGGAAGACATCTTGTAAGGATGTTTGGACCTGCCATTAGAGAGATTGTTTATAGTGATAGGTACGGTGGGAAGACACACAAACTAATTAGCCATTTCTTCCACTCATACAGCTTGCACTCATTCTAGCATAACTGCACTCCTAGAAAGTAAGATCCACTGCAATCCTCTTTTCCTGGCATCTTCACCCAAATTTAACTTTTCCATTACAATTTACATAGTCTTCCTACAATTTTTTTTCTCCCAAATTATGAATATTAACTGTAATACTAGAGTTGCCCAGGGAAATTCCTCCTACTTGATGTGATTAGTGAATGGTCTTTTTCTCACCTTCTTTAGTGATGGTATCTGCGGTCTCTGCAGCCTTGTCTTTCAGGTCTTTAACAACACTGTCGAGCTGAGCTTCATGCTTCAGGAAGAAAGGCCGGATAATTCGATGGTAGAGGATCTCTGCCCCATTAGAAGGACTTGGAGCCATACACCACACCAGGAAGCCGCACTACAAGGAACAAGAACATCTGCATAACTAGAAGAAACAAGTAGGAGACAAGGTGTAGCATGCCTTCCTAGCTCTACCACAGACTTGAGCAAACAGCACATCATCTCCTTCACTTTGTATGGTCGCAGTCCAGTAAGTATGCACATTCATATAGTTACATACAGTGAACCTTTATATTGGAATAATTTCACAGATACTGATAGGATAAAGGGGGAGGGCTGTAGCAGTAAAGCTAATCTGGTAACAGGTGTATCAAGTTGCATGTACTTTTCTTTTTTTTTTTTTTGAAGGTAGAAGTATAAAACCTGATAGACAAAACATTAGCCTCTCTGGCTAAACTACATGGCACAGGCCTGACTGAAGTTCTAGGTCCCTAAATCACTTAAGTCCAGACAAAACATATCCCTGTCCTCTCTGCCTCCCTGCTTTGAGAATGCAGCGGGGGAAAGAATGGGATTGTGTGCATCCCGGAGCTAAAGTGACAAGGGGGGGGAACAAACAACTGAACACCACAGTGTGTGGGGTAATATTTCTGCATCTTACAAAGGGGATTGGAAAGACAGCTGTTACAGGTATTACAAATACCTGTCTTTACTACTGAAGCACCTTTATTTGACTTCAGTTCCGCTGTCATACACAATACAAAGATAGTTATGCAAAACAAGATCAAAACATTTAAGGGACAGGAAGTGCCATAACTAAATTTGCTTGAGCTCTTAAGTATATATAAAAAGATTTTACAGGATAAAGCTGCAATAAAAAAATAAAGCAAATTTTCTCAGCAATTGTACAGTTCTTTCCAGACACAAACAGTACAATATTATTCTGTGTCAAAAGCCCCTCCAGAAAATAAAGGCAGAACAGCTTTTCACAGACCACCTTTTCTTAAAACACAAAACAAAACCACCCCAGCCTCAGCCAAATGTGCTTTCTTTTGTTGTTAGACACGTTTAAATGTTTAAGGATTTCTACACATTTTTGGGAGGAGAGGGACAGAAGGAGAAAACACAACAACTACTCAATTCTTCCTCCTGAAAAAAAAAACCCACCACACAATTAGCTAAGTTAGGCATCAAAAATCAAACTATCATTAAATTACAATAAAACCATAAGCAACTTGAAAATCTGCATTTAAATACAGTAGCACTTCTTTAAATAGCTTAGATTTCAGAAGTTTTCCAGTCTTCACAGCAGTATCTACAGGAGCCGAAGAGATGTTTCAGTGCATGTGCTAGAGCTTCTGAAAGTAATTTAAAAAATATAAGCAAAATTTCTTATTTATGAGGTTTCCAGTACACTGCATAGCGCAAAAGCATCTCCTAGAAACTAGTTCTATCACAGTATCCTTTCAGAATTCCACTGTGCCTCGCCAGACATTTCTGTCTCCTCTCCTTCCCCTCAATACTTTTGATTTCCCACTGTAAAACTGCAAAGACAGAACCACATCCAAATATTTGTTTTGGTATTACATAAGAAACTCCTAAATAACAATTTGACCATTACAAGGTGATTTAAGTCTCTTGTTTTGTCTCTTGAGGTTGTTTTAAAAGAAAGGTTCTGATTTGAGTTTAACAAAAAGAAAAAAAAAGGAGAGAATATAATCCCTTTTCAATTATGAAAACCACAGTCTTCTTCAGGAGGCAAGCCTTCCAAATATTCTGGAATATCTCCCCTCTATTCTTCCTCAGATAAGGGATATTGAGATTGAGTGTTCTGTAGGTTCTGCTCTTCATACCTGTAAAATTTTGGCTTTGTCTTCATGGCAGTGCACACCACAGTAAAACTGATCCCCCTGACACACATCAGTTGAAGAAAACACCTACTGTTTTTGGAGGATTGCTACTCCTTTTTTCTTTGCCACTTCTCATTCCCCTTGCCCTATAGAAAACCAGTTACGGTATATTTGGAGCTGGAAAGGTATCTTGACAGGCTGTCTCTTTGAGAAGGATCGCTGATTGCTGGGGATAACAACTGCCTTCTACAGAAGATTCTGCCAAACCGATTTACCATCCTATTAGGTAAGCCTTAAGCTTTCTTCTTTGAACTATTTGATTGTGGTGTCAGAACAGAATGACTTACAGGAGTGTTTGCCCACAAGACAAAGAAAAGCTTTCCAAAGTAAAGTGTCCACCAGTGAGAATGCCTACAAGGAACATTTCAATGAATTAAAATAAATAATTCAACATGCAATAAAATTTGGCACCAGTAAGTAGCAACTAAGGCAGTATCATTAAGCATGGTCAGAGAAAAGAAAGGCAAAAAGTGATGGAATATCAATTTTCAAAAGCTTCTACTATTTGGAACTTAATATAACAGAAAGAATAAATGGTACTATCTTATGTTGTTATCTTTCATTAAAAACTGAGAACTATATTGATTTTATTTCCTGTTAAAGAATACCTGGCCAATTACTGATAGTTATTTTACTTGTCCCAACATACAAAGATGTTACTTAGTTCTCCTTTGTTTTAGGAAATCCCTCAGCTGTAAGTGTGTGCAACTTCCTCTGAAACTAAAAGAAATTGAAATTTCCCTTTTCTTGCCTAAGAACAAAATTAGTCATTTTGACTTTACAGCTTTGTCCCAGTCTAGTCAAGAAAAAATTCAAATCTTTTAGTTACAGATTTGTTCTCAAATACCTGTTACTTTTGAAATGTACTGAAACAGATGTTTATATAAATTTTCTAGAGGACAGATACCAAAGTTCCAAATCTCAGTCTTTCCAAAACTTGAGAATGTCAGACTGCTAACTTAGGTTATTTTTCCCTTGTGCCTCGTGGAACTGAACTAATATAGACTATTAAAAATAAAGTAGTTTGTAAAAAGGTCCAGAAAGCTCAGAGTGATAAAATTGTTAACTGGAAAAAAAACCCACTATATTCTTTGTGACCCTCCAGACCACCCAGAGGAGGGAACAGAATTCGTGCAATAAAGTGACTTCCTTGGGCAGACACCTGAGATGGGTCTAACCCACTTGGACCTGGTGCTAGCAGCTGTTCTTGCCCAGGCAGCACAAACCCAAATACAGCTGGGTTTGCCACTACAGCAGAGGAAGTGGCTGCAGCTGAGAAACACAGCAAGCATGCCCATGGCCAGTTCCAAGCTTCTACAGACAGAAGACTATCAGACCCCAAGATACACCTCCTATGACCACAAATATGAACACACTCCTAATAGACAACTGCAGTCATTAAAACAAGTTCATTTTAATGGAAGTGAAGTAGCTCTTTAGCCAAAATCAGTAATTAATTGCATGGGGTGCATGAACGAGAGGAGGGGATCTCTGTCTTGAAGCAGAGTCAGACTGCTACATTTGGCACGTTGCTACACTCACAATGACAACTCCTTCTGCTTCATTTGACTGAGTCCCTCGTAGCAGCAGTTTGCATAATGCACCCAGTGTGACCTGTCTGCTAGGAATTCTGTTCAGAAATAGTATTCTAGTATTTCAAGACAGAACTGTCAGTTAAGTCAGGAGTCTCCTCTCCTTCCCACTACCAAGAATACTCCTAGGATGATAATCTCTGCTACTTTCACTGGCTACAGTATTTTAATACCTGAATGCCAAAGAAATCTTTCTTTAATTAATAGAAGTATTGAAAACCAGATTACATACACATGAAATAACAAGTTGCATGCATGTCCTGTGCTTCACAGGAAAAAGCAGAGAAATAAAAAGTAGGCATTACAAAAAACCCACAAACCCCAAGAAATCTCAAAGCATTTTTCAACTGGAGAACAAAAGTATATGCAAATATCGTAACATATTCAAAGGAGTTCTTGAACATGCCTTTCTCCCACCTATAAAAACTCCTAGTGTGCTGAAAACTTTGAGGAGATAGAGCCTTGGCTCTGGACTTGGGGGAATATGGGAGCAACTATGATCAGTGTCTCAGCCCTGCACATCAAGGTATGTAGAAATATTGAGCAGTTAAAACTCAGTCTGGAGTGGAAGCTACAGGCTGTACCAGATAAATGTGAAGATGCAAATTTAGCATATTTGGAAAATGAAAGTGAGATTGAAATTTGCATGAATGACATATCTGGGCTTCTATTTCATAACATCATAAGAGAGACACGGATACATCACAAACTACACTACAAGAGGTTTTAGTCATGGATGGACTGAAAGTTGAAAGCTGCCTGCTTCCTCCTTTTCCCCATGTGGAGTAGCTTCCATCCTTCCACCCAGTCAGCAATGCTTTCTGATTCTCAGCCAACACCTTCTGTCTGACTTTGTGTCACGAAAGTAAACCTCTCCTACTACCCACAACTGAGAGTAAATACGTGACTTCTATGTGCCTTCAGCAGCTATCGTAGAAAGCTGTGCATTTACCATAATTGCTTCCTTTTGTTTGCCTTTGCTGAACTGAGAAAAGTACCTTACTTTGGATGCCACCACTACATGTAAATGTGGCACTGCTGATACAGTATTATCATAGCAATCTGTGGTTGGTCTTTATTTGCTAGGTCAACCTGAATTCCAATTGTGTGCTCTTCAGAAAGAGTGCTGTGCTGGCATGAAGAAATCATTGCCACATCTTTTACCGCCAAGAAGTTAGAAAAGAAGCTCTGAAATACACTATATGAATTCAGAGCTGTGAGTATACATCACTGCAGACAATGAGTAAAGTCACAGTTCTGCCTAACTGTAAGGTGAAGTTGGGGATGTGAAGTAACTGTGTAAGCGGTTAAGAACAGATTCTTCCAGTGCCATAACTAATCCTTTTGGATCCTATTCAGATCAGATAATTTGCACTTTGATCACTATTTGGCTTGGTCTTAATATATCAGAACAGTAAAACTTTCACATATGTCTTACCCATGCTAAACTTCAAGATTAGCAGATTCTTCTTAAAAACTTTGCAAAACCATTAAGCTTAAAATGGAACACATACTTTCATTTTTGATTAAGGGGGGAAAAAAAAAAATAAGGCGGGGGGGGGAATTAACTTTGTGAGACAGGCCAGAATATTTTTAGTTTGAAGCAGCAGTTCAAGTATGTGCTTTTTCTTAGGGAGCTAGGGAAGTAAGTATCCAAATGACTGCACAGTTGATGCCTATTAAGGATTCAAAAGTAACAATGCAGAAGTGTAACCAAGCTGTCCAAGTCAATGTTTGTCTTTAAAATATGGCATTTCCTTGAAAAAGCATTTGGCAACATCAGACCTTACCCTTAAAATTTTAAATGATGCCACCATAACTGGCAAGCAAATCCTTTCAAGAACTTTGGTGGGGCTAAACCAGGCTAACAAAGCAAAAGAGAAGGAATAGAACAGCCCATTGAAACAGAAAACAGGTAACAGTTCTTTAAGCTAAACAACTGACTCTCCAGCAAGCTAGAATGCCTTCTACGCAACAGCATACCTGACAATTGGCTATCTCCTAGAATAATTCAACATGTTTAAGTTAGCTGGCAATACACTCACACCTTAGCTGACAAACAAAGCTTGGAACACATTAAGCAAATCACTGTTGGTAGTCAAACCACACTAATGAATGCACATTAGCAACAAGCTCCTCTGATACCTGCCATTTCCTTTCAGGAAAGTAGGCTTAATTAAAAACAAAGACTGATTGATTCAAACTATTCTTATGGTGCAATTTCCTTCTTTGCTCCCAATGGCACAGAGGTTAATACTTCCTTTTGCTGCCTTTGTGATTTTACTCTCCGCTTTCGCTAATGCACTTAGAGTAAAACTAGAGCCACTCTGTACGGTTTACCATGTGCTGCCATTTTGCCCAAATTTACCTTAACACCAAGACAAACAACTGTCTGTCCACCGTACAGCTACACCATCTCTTTTTTCCTAAAACATGGCAGACCTTTCCCTGCCACCCATCCCAACTTCCCCTCTTGCCTCACAAAACCATCAGCCGTAAACAGATCACTTTCATAGTGCTAAGTTACATGTAATCAGCATCTAAAAATAAGGTGTGACCCAGGAATGACTCCAAGGGAATCTGTTGTCATCTATCCATTCTTGAAGACATTAAATCAGTTATATCAAAGGTCTCATTTTAGGAGAGGGGTCACATGAACTAACATACCTTTGTCATGTAGTAGAAAGGGAACCAGGACAGAAAGATATCAGAGAAGAATTCCGCTATGCTGAAAACACCATACACAACCCAGTAAGTCAGCCACTGTGTGTCATCATCTTTGTTGGGACTTTCAATGGCCTTGATTCTGTAAGGAAAACAAAACAAGTTCAGTAGCTGTCAGTCTCATCTATAACGGTGAAGTTTTTATGACTCAGATTTGTTGTTATATGTGAATCCTCATCATTTACTCTATACGCTCTATAGAAGAGAACTAAGTAGTACCTATCATACAATGTACCCAAGATGGTTGAACAGCAAAGCTTTTCCCTACATGTCAGACTTCAAAAAGAAAAGATACTCAAGCTATTTCTAGCTCTGTGATTACACAAAAGCCAAACAAAAACCACGAGCATCCTGACCTTGCTCATGAGACAGTTGCAAGGTCAGGATGCTCATGCCCTCAGGGACAGGGAAGAGAGCGGATAATCTTTGGCCAGTTCCAGTTCTGGATGCATTGTGGTAATCCTGACCAGAAGACTATTGTACATCGAAGCATTAGTGATCCATGTAACTTTTAACCTGAGTGAGTCCTGGCCTGTGCTGCACATACAGCCTAGCTTTCAGGTCTGCTGTGCTGCACAAATTCCCTGGTCACAGGATAAACTCAGCAAGCTCACTGAAACAGAGGATTCCACAGGCAGCTCCCACTGGGTACTGGTGATAACACCACCTGTACGGCCTTGCCTGTACCTAACAGCAAACATCTTCCCTCTTTGACAGTAGGAATGATGAATAGAGTTGTTGTCTCGAAAGAAAAGTCTTACAACAGCTTAAATTATCAAAATGGGGTAACCTTGCCTACAGACAAAGCGTGCACAGTGTGCTGTGTGTGGATCAGAGGTGCATTCAGGGCTGCACAACTTGGGATTCCCAGCATCTACAGGGATATAAGATTGTCTATACCATTTGCTGTTCCTTTAAATGAAGCTTTACAGACTCTGAATGCCTTTCTTATTGGGATCATAACAGATCACCACCTCCTAGTGCAAACAGCGTTTAGATAAAAATTTTAAATCTAGTTCAGGATTTTGAAGTGAATCTCAAATATCTTTACTCATAATGTACATGTGCTAGATTCCTCTTTGGAAAGGTAAACCGTAAAATTTGCTCTAACAACTAACAAGCATGTGGTCTACAGAAGCAGAGGAGATCCAGTACCACCCGTCCTGTACAGCGAGAACTACATATCTGCATGGCCAATTGTTTTGCTCTATAAATCCATTCCTACAGGACTTGCAAATTCTAATGTAGACTACAGTATTAAGAACTGGGTGGAGCAACCTCTAGTAAAGTATTGGGCTTCCTGCATAACTATTAACTGGGTTTTTGTTCTCCAACTGCTAGGAGAATGCAGTTCAAGTTTCTACAGTTCTAAAAATAGGAAGCTGAAAGAAAGACACATATGTGCTTGCTTCAGTAAAAGGAATGAAGTGGAGACTCTGGACTCGCTAAGTTCCAGATTAGCACTGTAAGAAGTTTTAGAAGGAGATGCTAGCAACTGGAAGCCTGATAATGTGAAGCTTAAGAGTATTACAAAGCATTTGTCCTCTCCACTCATGCCGTAGGATTAAAATCTGTAGACTCAGTTTAATGAATTTAGTTTTAATTCTTTTATAACTTATTCCTTTAATATCAGCTATATTGTTGCTGAAGCAGCATCTGTGGCATATATCAAAGGTGCAAAATTTTCTTTTAGTCCATAAAAAAAGATTGAGAGTTAGGGAGGTTTACAAAATAGAAACCAGACAGAGGCTGTCTGTGAGTATATTTCCTGGTTTGTGGACGGAGAAACCCTTTGGAGTCTGTAACTTCCTAGTTCTGTAAATTAACAAAAAAAAAAAAAGAAAAATAAATCAATCGTGATGTGCCATATGTTTTAGCAAAAGCACTGGCAAACCCACCACACACAGAGAGGATTGGCATAGCTACTGGATTGGATTACTTTGAAATGAAATACGAGGATCTGATACTTAATTTATGCATTATTTCCATTAGAGTTTGTGGCTGGCCAGCAGGGTCCTGCAATGAGAGGAGCAACAGCTCTTGTCCTACCCCATCATGCACAATAAGGCACTGTTATTAAGGTACTGCATCAGCACAGCTGGAAGAACAGGTTTTCCACAGGTGGACAGCAGCAGGTCTTCTTACTGCTGTTGCTAACACCACAGTGGTAGGAAACAGTAGTCGAGGCAGTCTGCTCAAAGGCAGTGCCAACTTCAGCTGCTCCAGCCCTCCCACTATAAACCACACTTTTTCTATGCCCCCACCTCTCAGGTATCCTAATACTGCCACTTGAGGGGGCCCTACAAAAAAAAACCCAAACACCATGGGAGGTAAGGGAGAGAACTACTGATCTATTTTCAAGGTGTGAAACTACTTCTGGAGGGAAAGAAAAAGTACAAGTGATTAGTAGGGAAGTTAAGAGTGGTGGGTAAACAGGAGAGAAAGGAACTAATTGAAAAGTTTCTCAGTGTTAAGGAAAACTTGCTGTAGGGGTTCATCGTGTGAATTTCTCTCGTTCTGCTGACAACTTCTCTGTCAGAGGCATACAGGGAAAGGCTTATTTTACCACAATAAGCATGCTAGCTTGGTATTTGTGAGAGAACACTTTGCAGTGAAACCACTAACAGTCTTGCTGTTTTCCGGTCATCATCTGAAGCCATCCATGGATTTAAGGAAGCATTAATTTTTTTTAGCATTATTAAAGTCATCTTGGTAATCATGAAAATCAGTTTTCACAAAAAAGCTTACGGGGTAAAGGGCAGATGGTATATCACTGTGTTAATGAGGCATGCTCTATTATCTTCTCTCCTGTAAAAACGGATGGCCTTTGAGAGTTCCTCAACAGTGTCATGGGTGTGCTCCCTTTGAACATTCACCATCTGCTGCTCTAATTCCTTAAGGTGGTGTCTTGAAGGGAATACATGAACAAGACACTTTGTCAGTCACAAGCAGCAGTACTACAAGCAGTCAAAACCCCATCTGATTTAACCAGCTGATATGCAGCATTAAATCTGCATGTGGTGTTTTCTTGCACACTGTAGGAAACAGCACATTTCCCCTCCTATGATGGTCTGATCTGGGTAGGCACCATGGGACAAGCTGAGGTGGCAGACCCCTACCACACCCACTAAGGTAACAGCCACGTCAGCTCTGAAGGAAGAGCACAAACTGCGTCTGTTAGCAATGACTCCAGTCCCAATCGCATTTAGTGGGAGAGAAGGAAGGAAAAAGCAAGATATAGCAGGGCCATCAGTGAATGAAAGTTTTAACCAAAGTCAAGGAAAGGCAAGTATTTTATAAATATTCTGCTTCTGAATGGGAAGTGTGTCCCTCAGCTGAGGCTGCCAGTGGAAATCCAGTCTAACATGTCCCCGCTAAATGAAAGAGCAAAAGTTATCTCCATCCTTTGCTACTTACACACTATTTCAGTAGTAAGTCACAGAAAATACTCCTTATCCAAGAACAAGTAAGTACAGTAAGTTATGTAGAGTATCTGAACGGATAGGTTTTTTATCCATTTACAACTATACTCTTTTCAACATGACAATCCCTCCCTAATTAAAATTATTCTATTAAGTTATTCTCTAAGTTATTAGGTATTATCCTGCTGTAATGCTCTGCACAATTAACCTTAGGAGATAGATCATACATGTTACTTCAAGCCAAGAACATGTCCTTCTTCTCCATGTTAAGTCATGAATCAATCAGTCTGATATTCAAAATGCAATCTCCATCAATAAGCGAAAAGATACAGATCAAGAGGCACTGGCACTACAGCCAACTTTAGGATAGCCTTCTTGTAACAGTTATTTATACATTGCAAGAGCAAATAAGTCAGTCTCATTAGCACGTAAGATTAAGATTTCCTAACAAAGGGAGGAGCATCCAAAGCCTATAGTTTCAAATTTAAAAAGAAAAGAGATACTGCCAGGTTTTAAGTTTTTCCTAATGCTGATTTGGCTAAATTCCATGTTAGCTATGTGTAGTAATTACGTATCACAAAGGATTTTACATGGTGCTTACACACTAACTGTAGAGGACTTTAAATAAAACTTCAAACAACTATTTACAGTAGTTCTGCATGTCGGAGGTAAGAGCAATCACTAGGAACAGCTTCCAGTAGAGCAGATGGTAAACATCACAGCTCAGTTATTTTTAAAAACAGATGCCTGTCCAGCAGTGACAGTGGCCTGCCGTAGGCCAGCACTGCCACTTCTGCAGACAGATGGGGAGCCAAGTAAAAACACCATTTTTAGCCAGATCTGTACCCCAATAACCCCACTAGCTGGTGATGCCAACGGGGAAAAGTGGAGGCTGCCATGCTCTCCAGTAACCCAGGGCTCATACGAGCTATGAAGCTACAGTATCGGAGCACCAGCTCAGTTTTGACTGTGTGCTTCCTAGAATCAGTTGACTTGAACTCTAGATCAAGTGTGGTTACTTTATCCTGTCACCTGATAGTAACAGATAGTGGTCTAATTTCAGTAAGCTGCCAAGCTGAGTTCTTTCACTTAAAGCATCTGACTCATTTTGACAAAAAATCAGCTCTTTTCCAAGAAGAGACTGTTACACACTCCTGAATTAGCTCTGGCATAACAAATCATTGTTAAGAGTTAATTCACACGTACAGTACTCACAGAATAAGCATATTATAAGTACACCAGTTATGAGTTTGGGGGTTTGTGTTTGTTGTTGTTGTTGGGTTTTGGTTTTTTTTTTTTAGAGCCGATTCCAGATGTGGAAGCCAGAAATACAGAAATAAATGCCAAATTTTATTGCTCTAGTCTCATGTGAAGTGATCACTCAAACCCCTGCAATTTACAAGGTGTACCTGATGACTCTTGTATAAATAAAGTTACAAGTTTAAGACAAAAAGATTAGCCTCTGTTAGGCCCCGTGCTCATGTTGTAGTTAGGGAAGACTGGACCATTTTGTGCATCCTTCCTTCAATTTTCTAATCAGTGCTATACTAAATGAGTAGGCAGGCATTTGTGACCCTCTTAGCCAAGCATAACTCTTTTTTTTGCCATTTAACTTAAAAAAAAAAAACCCACCCTGAAATTATCTGTACTTCTAGAGCTTATACTTACTGGTCTGCCCCAACTCTTTACAGCAGGTTGTGGTAATTCAAAAGTAATTTACTTCTAGCTATCTATCCAGACACCCCTGTGGGATCAACACTCCACTGCACCACAGACTTCCTCAGTTTGGTGCCTCCTGTCATCTTCACTTCAGACTCACCTTGGCAGGCTGCCTCTGTGACATCTCACATCATTTCAGTGAAACAAGTACTTGCATATTTGTATTCGTGTTATCATTTTGTCTTCTACATTTTCATCCATCAGTTAAAAGCCTTCTGTCTTCCATCTTTCTTCCTCCTTACTGACTCCAATAGCAGAGCCATGCATTTGAAGATACTGGAAACATTTTCCTGCCAAATGCAGTTACACAACTGCTGCAGTGTAAGTCTACCATCTCATCTCCCCTCTCTCAAAATTTTGTGTATCCAGAAGATGGCAGCAGACAAATTCATGAAGGATAGCAAGGGGGGCTCACTGTCCATGCAGGGACAGATATTATTAGAAGACAACAACAAGTAAAGTGACAATAGTACAAAGGGTTCTACCTTTGTTTCTTCAAAGGAAATGGAGAGTGAGGCAACAAAAGGAGTACATGCCATTTGCTCACCAGTGAAGTGAGTCCTGCAGACTACATGTTAACTCAGCACAAAGGCAGATTCCTGCAAAAAAGCAGCAGTCCTCTCATTTCATTGCCCTCTGCTCAGTCTTGGCCTACTCTCTTCCGGAACAAGTATTTGTAGGGCCACACGATGAGTCAGTTCCCCAGCTCTGACTCAGGTTAAAACCAGTTTCCCCCAAACACACACCCACAGGCTTTTTTTGCTGGGATTAACATGAGTCAGTGCCTCAGTCCAGCCTGCCAAACCATTCAGTTACTGCTTGTTCTGCCACGCAGGCGGGGCGATGCGGCTGGTGCTGTGCAGCAGGAGCTCCAGCAGGCTTCAGCTCTCCAATCCCACAGAAGCTGTCCACAAACTCTCTCTCTGGAATGGGGATTTCCTCCACTTCCACCCTCAACACAGGCAAGGAAAGTCACTGCGGCCTTCAGCAGGGCTCACCTGTGTACACAGCCTCATGCTAAGCTTTACCAGCTTCACTATTGGCTGTACTTGTCCACGTTAGCAGTTAGACCAGTACTGCTACACTGCCTGCTAGAGTCTAAAAGCCTTGTCTTGGAAACGTCTAATCCCAGCTTACATTACAGAATTCTTTCAGGTTGTCTTTCCTGAAGGTACTGACAAGAAAGAGAAGTGGCGTGTAGTGAAGGAGCTTCATGAAAAGCCACATTTTACCTGCATAGTGCAGACATGCCACATCCCACCAGAGGAAGCCACTTGCTAAGGATCCGCAACACAGTGCTTCTCTACTTGTGATAGCCAGTCTTGTTTGAAGGGAAAAAAACCATTTCACATGCTTTGGTTGTCTCTCCACAGCCATTAATGTTTAGGAGGCAGGCACAGAGATCAAACAGTGCTGTTGTGACCAAATGGAGAAGAACTGGACCCCTGCTACATGCTTACAACAAAACAGAAATAAAAGTATTTTCGGGTCAACCTATGCTGCGTGGTGGAGACTGTATATCAAGTGTAATTTTGTTACAGCTCTACTACTGTTTTTCAGTTCTGTTTACTGCAATATTGGCAAAAGAATTATAGTATGGCCTTAATTTATACAAATGTACAGTAAAGCATGAAATCGTGGTGCAACGTTTTCAGACTTGTCTCACTTGGTAAAATGTTGCTGTTTATAGGTAATCACTGTGTAAGCAGTTTTTTAAACTAGAAACAAAAATCCTACAGTTTTAATTATTGAATGTAATTTAAAAATTGACTCAGAGAGTGGCAAAGGGATTCAAGTTTTAGGCTGAGGACTAACTTCTGGGTTGAGGCTGGTTTGCAGAGACCAGAAGAATTTCCTTTATGGGTACAGTGCTAGTTGCTAAGCTGTGTAGCAACAACATTTTTTTAAAAAAGAAAAATTACAAAATTTATCTAGTGTTCACAGACTCTCACATGAAAGTTTGCATTTCTTTTCCTAACAGTCGAAGACAGCCTCATTATCCTCATTTAAAAATTGTGTATCTTGCTCATTATATGTATAGTGACAAGTGGGCTTCCTTTCTTTTGGGACAGCAATATGTTGCCAGCTCTCCTTTGCCAGACAGTGTCATAGTTGTGAAGAAAGACTTTTAAAATGTAACTAGAGTACATCACCACAACAAAACAAACAGGAAAACAAGAAAGGCAACTACCAATAATACATGTTTCTTTTAATCTCACTGTTTGACTCCAGCTCACTTTTTCAGCATTTAGGATCGGCAATGCTACACATTAAATGTTAGAAGCATTGTGACTCACCAGGAGGAAGGGTATTTTAAAAATACATTCCAGCAAACCCCACTGATGTAAGTCTAACTACTCCTTTAATATCTATAGGCCTACATCAACCAAGTCGCTAGAGGTCAATACAGTAAGAGAGAGGAATATATGCAAGGTGCAGTACTGCAGTGCATCTTGACCAAGAAGGTCTGGTAAAATGCCTTCATTTATGCCTCAAACATATCCGCAGTCCCTAAAAATAGTATCTACATCAATTATAAACTGGAAATCTTTCAATGAGTTTAATTCAGATTGTGGACCTATCTGTATAACAAAGATCTTTATCTTTTCAACCTAAATTTAAGATATGGAAGACAAATTCAAATTTTCCTACAGTTATCACAATATTAGACTCTCTCTTGCATCTAACCACTTGCTATCTCTAGAAAGGAAAGCACATAATTTGTCCAACCAATAGATAAGACAGCTTTTATTTTAAACATGCCACTCTAAAACCTAAAAGACAAAAAAGCAAGTATGTTTGGAGGAAGTGATTTGGCAGAACATATACGAAAAAGTCAAAATACACTTTTTAGTGTCTGAAACCCCATGAAAAGAGAATCAGCTGGGAGAGGAAACAGCATAAGTGCAGACAGATTTGGTAACTTTCCACTTATATTTATGTTGAGCATTGTGAATCTGGTTAAATACACCAGCTCTCTCAAATCACATTTATAAAGCAGCAGCAGAGCATTACTTTTGAACATCAGCATATCATGCAGCATTTTCCATGAAAGAAAAAAGTAAGCATTCTCCTCAAAACTTGTTAAGAGAAAGCAAATTTGCTGCTCTAGCTCTCAACAAATACAGGAACAATTTTACATTTTCTAAACAACTGTGACCAAAGAAAAGCAGTGTTCTTGTTTCAGAGGTATGGAAGAGGCAAAGGAACTAGGAGACCAGCTCAAGACACCATGATGATATTCAAATTAAGACTTGAATTGCGTGTTTATAGTCCTCTACAATCTATCTAGATTGTTTTCTATTTGTGAAATGCTACGAGCAGCACCTACGTAATAAAAACAGCTAAACTGAAGTAACAGCATAAAATTAGCCAAAGCAGAAAGAGGCATGATTGTACTATATTGCTTTTCTCCCTTGAAGACACCAGTAATAAGTTCAGACATTTTACTGCCCAAAGCTATTTTCATTTTCGCAATTTTTAAACCAAATATGACAGCACTTCTTAAATTTCCAGTCCTTTGCACGCATTTCTTAGTCATCAAAGGCTCCCTTCCTGCTTGCACTCTCTCTGATTTTTTTTTGAGGCACTTAACCACCGCTGGCTATGTGTGGAGCTACATTTAAACAGGCTAGGTCTGGAAAGTTTAGAGATGCAGCAAAAATACTGGCAATGTTATTTATATACTGCCAACACTCACTTCTTCCACCTACTAGTCTGAATATTGCCTTGTGCAGTTAAAGCTTGCTAAAAGCCTAAAAAGTTGCTTCTATCATCTGTGGTAAACTTTTCAATGCTGGTCTACTGCAAACACAAAAGCCTGCAAACAAGTATTAGATTTCAACTTAAAATTAATGATTCTATTTGATCACATATCACTTAACAGAATTTTAGGGAATAAGACTAGGGTTTTATAACAAACTTTAATCCAGATTGTCTGACTTACTGGGAAATAGCCAGATAACGTCTACTTGGAAAACTACTGCTTAATTTTGCCTATGTTAAGAGTCTCGGGTCGGCCTTTGCTGCTGACATGGCATACAAGACTTGGATTTTTGGGAAGATTTTGTATCACTAGAGAAGCAACTCCTCTGTGTATAAAACCACTGAAGACTTACACAAAGCAAAGCTGAAGGTGAACATGAACAAGGAGGAAGGAGAAGGGAAACAGCTGTGCCTGCCTGAAACTGTAACAAGCATTAACTAGGGAGTTGCCCCCTCGCCTCACATTGGCTTTGAGCCTTGGCTGAGGCCAACACCGCAGTGACGTGACAGGAGGCAGCAGTGCCACTGCAGCTGTACCACTTCGTCCTGACGGCCAGGCACACCTCATCTGCTAGGTCTAACCCAGCAGCTACAGCCTCCAGCAATTCTCCACTGAAATTCGCACCTGCTGCACAGCACACACTGACAATGAATACAGAGAACAATGTAAATGAAAGAAAATAAACTACAGAATTATACAAGGCCTGACAGGCAGATACCTGCATATCCATAAAACTGTCCTGCTTTCATGTGTCAAGAGACCAAAATCTGAGCTGAGCATCCTTCTCTGGGTTTTTTTTTCCCCCCAATATATTTTCTTTCAGGCAAGCACAGAGATGAACAGTAACTACCATGACCAAGGTAACCCAGAACTAAAATCCTAATAAACCAGATTTGGAACATGCCTAATGGGTCACTCATCCGGTAGCCTGATTGCCATTTTAAACAACTGTAAGGACAGGAGGTGATCTCCCTTGCAGAACACTGACATCTGTCCCACTCCTTCATGAGTGTCTTTTCTGCTGAACAGAAGCCTGACCCATTACTTCGTTGTTTTTCACTCTAAACAATTCAGTCACTGCCAATGCAGAAATGATACGCTGATCTACTTCAAAACAGAAGAAAGTAAGTTAACTGGGGAAAAGTAATCTACTTTTTCAGCACCTTTCTGAGACATTTCAGGCTTGGATCCATTGTTGAAACACCTGCGTAAACATCAAACTAACCTTCTGCACAATAAACTGCACAATACCTTCCATTTACGGCTCCTGACCTCTTCCAAAAGCCACAGCTTTTACAGCAAAAGCCATTGATGTTTGCAGCTGATGAAAACAGCTGAAAACTGTTTTCTGCCCAATGCTAGGACGCAAATCTCACTACTGTTACTTCATATAGCAGGCTCTTCAGCTGTCTTTTCAAGGGGGACAGACCAAATAGAAGAGAGGAATAAACAAACCACCCTGGCTAGTGTTCTTTGTGCTTTGGGTCTTTATGCTTTATGAGCATGGGAGACAGCACCCTGACAGCAGCACCCTGACAGCAGTACAGGGTCCAGAGCAGCAAAAATGAAAGCCAGAATCACTCCAGTAATTCAGCTTTATCTTCTTGCAGCTTAGCCTTGCATTAGGATAGAGATCCTACAGTAGATATGGACAGTGGATGGCAGCACCAAGACAAAAAGAAACCCATATGTGGAAGGGTAATCACCAAAGAGGATTCTTGCTTTTTCATGATCAGGCAGCCCATGCTTGACTCCAGACTGAAAGCCATCTCAGGAGATAGCATAGATGTCCCAGTGTGTTGCTGTCAGACTGATCCTATAACGCCGTACAGGCTAGCAAGGGCAATAGCACCTATCCTGAGTTCACACACCTCACCCCCAAAAAAGGGGAAACTGAACGGGACCATGACAACATGTGCACTAGCGCGTGTCCTCCCATGTCTCCTCTGCACTCACACTGCTGGCTCTGCAGGCGTGCAGGCAGAGCAACGCGTGTGGGAAAACACTACATACCAGCTCTGTATTGGGGAAGGAAGGGAAGGAGCCCACCTGTGCTGTCAGCAGGCTGCCACTGAAAGACACTGGCATCGCATACGTTTTAAATTAGATTCTCACCCAAGATTATAATTTTCTCCTAAAAATGTTTCAGCATTAAAAAGACAGCTAAAGGGAAAGCATTAACTGAGCATGAATTGGAAAAAAGAGAACTGGCAGTGTATTCATGTGCATGTTTTTCATCATGGTTTTTTGTTTAAGTAAAATTTATAGCCAAGGACAATGGCATATGCTCCCATTACAAAAAAAAAAAAACCAACAACAAAAAACCAACAACCCCCCTAAAACACCCCACAGTACTAACATCCAGGAGGTAACTTTTCACATTAAGATACATTTAAAACCACCTTCCAACACAAAAAAAAGTAGACACCCTACAAAAACATTTTAAAAAATGTATTTGCCAGGTTTGGAAGAAAGAAAATTGGAAGAGAAAACCCCATTATTCATATTTGATTTGCTACCATCTTGCCTCCACGGTTCTAAGAGCTTTTATTATCAATTTATTCACCATAGTTGCATAACGGCAGACTTAAAATATAAACCCAAACCAGTTTTAAAACAAATTTTAAAATTCCAACAGGATTTTAGAAAGTAATTATGTAAGTTTAAAAGTGACCCAAGTCAGACACAAAATATTACATAATTCTTACACAAGTATTTTAAGGTTTTGAGGCTTTGTTGGCTGATATTTTCACTTTCAGATTTCAATGAAAAAATATCTTTTAACTAATATTTTCACTAAAAATTGCCTTATATAAAATGAAACCTAAGTATCTCCAGAGTTCTTGGCCTATAATCTCCTAAATTAGTGCTCACCAGAAACAGTATTTAGAAAAGTGTTGCTTAGTTTTAAGCACCACAACCATAAGATGTTTCAAGAGAGTCTAAAACTAAGTCAATCTCCCACATCTCTAAAAAAATAAGAGAGAAGGAACCTATTTTGTATTGCTCAGGAGCTAGTTACAGAGA
Source organism: Mycteria americana (assembly GCF_035582795.1). NCBI lineage: Eukaryota > Metazoa > Chordata > Aves > Ciconiiformes > Ciconiidae > Mycteria > Mycteria americana. The sequence goes on from NC_134396.1 coordinate 56,841,654, forward strand.
ATATTTTTAAAAGTTGCTGACTGTGTTTAAACAGTTACGTAAATGGCAAGCACTGTGTGTCAACAATACAGCAGTATAGCTAGGAAGGACTTCCATTTTATGAACGTATTAGGCTACACGGAAGGTTTTATTTAGTACATTTATTTTGAACATACTCCACTGTGCTCTCACCTAACAGGAAATCCATTTTGGTCTAATAACCATATAATGCCCATGAAAGATACCAGATATTCTTAAAAACAAAACATCTAAGCAGGCTTTCCTTTGAAAAAATGAAGTACTTTTAAGTCTTTTACACCCAAGAAGAGCTATAGTGTCTTCCTTTCCACCTTCTCATCAGCTAAGTGGTTTTGAAGTAAATAGCACTCCTTAATGCATCCCTGTCTCCAGCCCGTTACATTACCTAGTGCTTCGTATCAAGCATATGATGACACTGCACCAGTGCCTTCCTGCATATCTGGGAGTGACCTCAACTAAAAATATCAGTGTGAGTTTTAGCAAATACCGTTACAACAGCAATTCTTCCTCCTGTTACTAGCAGCAGGTAAGACACTGCAATCCAGCTTCTCTCTGAAGATGACAACACTGGGAACCCAAAGCCGAAACGTAAGGCACTACAGGAACTGTTTTTGAAGTGTGGAAATCACCCAGCATCTCCCACCTGTAATTTGTTACGTAGCACTTGCCAGATGGAAGAAGCCTCGTTCTTTACTTAGCACCTTGCGCCTATACATGCTAAGGGAAAGGGGTGGGCGGGAAAAACAACATTTTGGAGCGTGGTGCTGGAATGCCACCATGACAGACTGTGCACCAGCGCAGAGCTGTGATTTTGCAACCGTATTCTCTCCCCCGCGGGTAACACATGCAATCATCGTGGTAAGAAGGGCAAAAGTCGCGACACTCACGAGACGTAGGCGGGGTAGCCGAAGCCGATGATGTTGCACAGCAGGGACGCGCTGTAGCCCACCACCAGGTACACGGCCACCGCCCCGATGATGGCTGCATGGGAGGAGAGCAGAGAGACGTTAGCGCGGGCGGCCCCTCGCCCCGCGGCGCTGGACGGGGACGTGTCCCCGCCCGCCCCCGCGCTCCCCTGGGCGGCCCAGCGCCGCCGGGGGAGGACGAGGACGAGCGGGAAGGGCGCGGCCGCTGCGTCCGGAGCCGCGGCCGCCGCCGTGGGCCGTTCCGTCCCCGTCCTCGGCGCCCCCCAGTCCCGAGCACCTGAGGGGACCCGGCGGCGTGGGGGGCGGCAGCTGGAGCTCACCGGTGGCGATGTAGGTGCGGTTGACGCCGGTCTTGCTCTCGATCCGCTCGAGCACGGCGGTCATGCAGTTCTTCTCGTGCAGGAACCGGTCAAACCTCTGCCTCATCGCCGCGGTCATGGCGAGGCCGCCCCGGGCGCCCGCTCCTCAGCCTCCACAACCCCGGGCGTACGGCGGCCGAGTTGCAGGCCCCGCCTCTGGCGCCGGCCGCCCACCCACAGCCGCGGCGGGAGGCGGCACCGCGCCCGGCCCCGCCGCCACCGCCCTCGGCCTGCGGGAAGCGGCGAGGCGGGGGGCGGCGGCAAGCAGCAGGGAGCCATTTTCCGCCGGCCCTCGAAGCCGTGCCCGTGCCGCGAAATGGAGGCTGGGGGGCGCCGCCTGTCCTGGGCGAGGCTCCCGCCCTTGTTTGGGGGCAGCCCTGGACACAGGCCGTGCTGCGGGACAGGGGCAGGGGGCGAACCGGCGTCTCCCTGCGGCCTCCTGCTGTCCTCGCCCCGCGAGCAGGCGGTATGGTCTGGCTACGGCCGAGTCCCTGCCGGGGCGCCGGGACTGATTTTTAAACTTAGAGGGGCGGCCTGGGACATCCCTGCAAGGGAGGTGCTCCTTGTTTGAGTGACCAGGTGGTGAATTCCCTCTGTAAAGGAAGCTGAGGAGAAGGAGGGCCCGCACATAGCCAGCTCCAGTCCCCTAAAATCGCTCAGAAGTCTTTTTTTAAAAAAGTAGTATGTGTTACCACTGATTTTGGTTGTGATGAGCAGAAGTCAGAAACGGATGGTGGGAATTGACATGATGTAGAAGAAAGTTTATGACAACATCATTGCACAGCTACCCAAAAGTTATGTGACTAGGCCAAGGGCAGCGGCTCCTAGCTGTAACTGTACTCTAGAATTTATGGTGTGCACAGTGTTCTTGCCAACTAAATACAATTTATTGGCTATGATGTAGTCCTGGAAACTTCCTTGGCTGGGCTGACCCTTCCCAGCAACTTCTCTGCCTCTGATTCAGCATTACAACTAGAGAGTCTAGTAACTTAGACTCTCTATGCCTTCCTCAAATCTGTGTCACTCCTAAGCATGCCAGAAAATACACATCAGCCTTCTAAAGATTTTTTTGTGTGTGTGTTATCTTCACCTAAGAAAAATTTAAATGTAAACAGCACATTGTGCTTTTGAGCTGTCGTTGTTTTGGGGGAATGCATCTTGTGAATAATTTAAAATAAACGCATTTAACTGCTGAAATACCTTTTCTTCTTTCAAGTAGCTGTCTTATTAAAGGCAGAGGTGAGGAGAAAAGGGAGAATAATACCTAGTCCATAACCCCGGTTAAAAGGTTTGTCCTGTAGTTTCAACTTTTTTTTTTGTGATAAAAGGTTTAATCTTGTTTAATGGAATCATAACATACAGTTAAAAGGGATCTCTGGAGGTTATGTAGTCCAGCCTTCTGCTCAAAGCAGGGCCAATGCCAAAGCTAGATCATGCTGCTCAGGGTTTGGACCTGGGGTCCAGTGGGACCCCACTGGGGTCTGAAAATCTTCACAGAAGGAAATTCTGCAGCCTCCTTGGACAGCCCATTGCCGTGCTTAACTGCAATCACAGAGAAGATTTATTTTCTCATGTTTGAAGCTGAAATTTCCCTTGATGTCATGTGTGACCATTTCATCTTGTCCTTTGCCCTGGTCCTCTGTACTGAAACAAAATTCGTGGAGACTACCCTTTAAAATCCAAATCTCCCAACAGGTGAATTGGAGTTTCAGAGTGTTCCCGAAATCAAACTCAATAGCAACGGAGTTACTATTAAGCAGGCATCCTTTATTACAGCGCTGGGCAGCACTGGGGATCGCTCCACCATAAGTGCTCCAACAAACAAGCAAGATCGCAGAGGTTATATGTTGCAAAATATACATATTCGTAAGATTAATTTATATAAACATGAGATTTCTTGGAACTCTTTAATATATGTAAATGTCCCTGACGCATGCGTACTTAAGTCCTTAGGTGGTCGTTAGGGATCCTCTGGTGGTCGTTGGAGGAAGTCAGTAGTCTTCATCACTCTGACCGCTGACTGAACTTTGTCTTTACGCATGCTCAGTCCATCTTTGTCTTACTCACACCTTCCTTGCATATCCAAAATCAGGTGGTTCTTGTGTAGTTTCTCCTTATCAGCCCTTTCCAGGGACACAGGGCCTGAAGAATTCCGTTTTATCTATCTACATTGCAACTATCTCAGCTAACCAAGGATTTAACACAGGCAAAGCATTCTTACTCTAATGATTAGGTCAAATAAAGAATGCTCGTTAGCAATTCTACTATCTAAGCTTCCTTACTTAAGGCCAACAATACCCGCAAGCTAGGCTAAATTATTTGTGAAAGGGAAACTAAAAGGAAACATTGAGCAACCAAGATATTTACAACATTTCTTTTTGTCTTTGGGGATTTTAGCTCTTTTCATTACCTCTGAGGAGGGTCTAGTTCTCTTTAACCTCCAAACAGGTAGCTGAAGGTAGAAATCCAATGTTCCCCCTTAGTCTTCACTTCTGAGAACAAGCACAACAATCCCAGATCCCTGAGCCTCCTCCTATGCCATGTGTTCCAGCCCCCTTCCTTTCCTTTTCTTTCTTTGCTGTATCCATCTGCTGTGTCTTGGCTTTTACGAAGAACATGGGGGACCGTTGGGACAGGCATTACATAACATGAAGGGGTGCTGCTGCTTTTAAATTACTAATGGCTAGTAACAGTGCCAGATAACCTTAAGAAATGGTCCTTGACAAGATGTGCGAGAGGTTTAATTCTCAGCTGCTGACAGAACAAAATTCTATACCTGAATTTAAAATACAGCAATATTAAAAATGTTAGCAACTTCACTGAGAATCCCTTTTTTGTCAGTTACAAAGACATTGCTGTGTAGCAATTCCCCATGCTTATAAGAATACTTTGCTATTCTGATGTGCCTAAGGGTTAAAAGTGACATAAAGTAAGCATCACCAGCGGATGCAGAAAGCAGTGTGACTCTTACTGCTTACAGGTATGCTGGGATGTGGAGAAATGACAGGACCTGCTAAGTTCTAAATGAGTGATTCTCAAACTGGAAAGGAATCTGCGGACTCGGATCATGTTTTGCAGAAGTGCAAGAAGCCCCATGGAAACTTACTCTGGTCTTTTGGTTTTTGTTTTCTCTCCTGTGCTCTTTCTCCTCACACTTAATAAGGTCCCTCTAAAAATTCTGTTTGTTTTCATCATACCTGTAAAACTGAAGGACTGAGGAGGAGAGCGGGTAAAACACAAAACTATTATAGAAAAGGGAATCTAATAAAAATGTTAAAAACAACTGAATTCCAGCTGAGTTTTCATAATAACTCTCTGTTTGCATTTTTGTTCTTTTATACAAAAACATACTTTTAAATGTGGCATTAATATCTTCCCTGGTTGATCTGTGCTAGACAAACGTTTTCAGTGTACTACAATGTGCTGAGTAAATTCCTTTTAGCAGTAACGTGCATAACTATTTTGTTTATGATGCTTTAATTGTTATAGAGCAAGAGAAAAATGGGTTGTTAGAAGAAATGAACTGGAAAGGCAAATAGAAAGAAAGGTAGGGTACTGTACTAGAAAATACCGGTGCTCTTCCAACACAACACAGAGAACACACAATATTGGGTAGTGCTCCTTCTTGTTCCCAGAAAAGCCTGAGACTAAGAACAAGGAAGGAATACTGTAACCTGAAGGAGCTAGCCTAGAGAGGAAGGTTAAAGGAGGATTGTGTGACCTGCTCAAGGATCTTCTACTGGAGATGAGGAAAAAGCAGAGAAATACAGCAGGACTCTCCCACAGAGGACCAAGAGATGAGTGCCTTCCCACCTTGCAAGTTTTGAAAGTAGTGGTGTCCTAGGTATCGGAACCAAAGCACATGTAGTAGCCAGTAGTAGCCAGTTTGTCCAGGCTACTCTGCCTCTAGCTGTAGATTATCATGAAATACCAGACCGGACATCTAAAGTCACAGGCTACAGGACACACCTGGGCTGGGAGAGGAATTGCACCCTTAGACCACATGCAGACTGGCAGGCTGTGTATTCTGCCCGCTGTGGGTTGCATTCTGAAAGGAACTAAAAGAAAACAGCATGTAGCAGGGTTATTTCATTTTCGTATTTCATTCATGGAGTGTCCTCCATTCTTAATTTTCCCTTTTTGTACCCTGATTTTTTCCCTACCTTTATTTTCCAGTTAATGCAAATTAGTATCTTTGCTTCTCCACTTTGATGTTTTAAGCTACGTAGTCTGATTTTAGGATCAGAATGGCCTAGGAACTACATGTGCTCACTGCCTTCTTTATCTGTCTTCCACGCTATATGTCTTTTCACCCAGAGCTGTGGTCCACTCCTGTCATCCATCCACAGTTAAAGGTTAGCCTCTGGCTTTACCACAGGTGCATGCTTCCTCCAACAATCTGCTTAACTTGGAGTTTGAGTGGGTGATCATGCCCAAAGGATCTGTAAATGTGTTACCTGGATCAGCTGGTTAAGCCTGTTTGAGTTCAGTGTTGCCTTAAGTAAACCACGCAGTCATGCCCTACAGCTTGCGCTGTGCTTTACTGCATGCTTGTCTTGTACGTGTAACAATATACATGTTATTGCCATTAAATTAATTACTGCCTGCAAAGTCTTAAATCTGAAAATTATTCGAGTAAAGTACTCTAATGTTAGGAAAGGCTTATTGCAGATTTTTCTGTGCAGGCTTACCACAGCTCTTTATACATAAAATAACCATGTGATCACTGACTTTTCTTTTTCCACAGGTTTCCTACCTCCTCTGCAGGGTTCAGAGAACCTCAGGGTTTAGTTACCATACTTCATCCAAATGGTCTACTGAATGCATTTTATTCATTATTATAATTTCTTGTGCATCACTACACGTGCGGCCCTTTCTGTGGTGCTTCTCATTTAAGAAAGAAAAATCACAAACCCTGCCAGATTATTTTCAGAAGATCTTTGTGGTTATCTCTCTTTAACAAACAAGGAACTGAGACAAACATGGATTTAAGCCTAAATTGTCATTAACTCTGCGTGGGTGATTTGCTATACCTAAACTTTGCTTCAAAATATTTTAACAATTTATAGTTCTCAGCAGGGGTTATATAGTTTTGGTTACATAGTATGTCCACCATCCACCTGAGATGTACGTCTGTGTGAGCTCTCCCAGCCACCTAGTTTCCTGTGTAACACACGAACTGAGCAGAGCAGGGGAGTAGTGCTTGCATTGTCTCCTTGTAGCTTTTATGGAAATTTGACCAAAAATACCAGCTCGCAGCAACTGGGGGTGCTGACCTCATATTGCTTACAAAAGTTAAGTCAGTGTTTTTCTGCCCCCTTCCCCGCTACCTCCACTAGCTATCCTTTGTTGGAGATGTAAGTATAGAAACCATTTATTGAAGGGCTGAGCGGAATAACTCCTTTTTCTGATGACCTAGGCAAGCCTCAGACCAAGTCACTTGGTTGCAAACTCTCCAAGCTCTGCCTCAGTCTTTATTCTAATTAACATAAGCTGCAAACACATGTTTATTGAGCTCTGGGTTTGGCTGGTTCTTGGCTTCCGAGAGCGTCCTCCTATTCAATGGAATTCTATCCTCCACTTTGGTCAGCTTCTCCAAGCAAAACTTTCTCCACCCTCAACTGTTGCTTTCCCTGTGCAATCTAGCTCCTCTTCTGAGACTCCTGACTGTGCAAGTGGCTGACCCTTTTTTTATTTTCTGCTACCTTCTCTCCTTGTCTCAGTGCAAACAGACAACAAACATTATTTTCCAAGTATCTTATTGTTGCCTTTCTGACTGACTGCCAAGGTTGACTTATAACTAAAGATTAAAAACCCGTTTGACTACATCGCTGGGTGATTCTGCAGGTTGCTTGGAGCTGTGAGGTCTTGCGGGTACTAGGTAAACTTCTTGGTGCTATACCCTCCTGCTATCCTAATTGCCCTTGCAGCTGGACAAGAGGCATTGCCAACTTTGCCCTCAACACATCTGTGCATGCAAGTTCCCTGGAGGGGCCTACGTGTAGATTTCTCTCTGGGGAAATGTTATAATCTGAATGTGTCAGCTTTAACTAAACTTGCTTTGCATGAGCTAATGGGTGAAAGGAGTGCGTGTTATTTTAGCGAAGAAATTAGAAAATGTACAACAAGGTTCTAAGTGAGAAAAAAGAAACCACAATGATACACTGTGCCAAATCCCACTTATGAACACATTTTTTCTTGCATTTCTGTTCTGGCTAACCTAGAGTCTTTCAGCAATGTCTCAAAAATGGAGCAAGCAGAAATGTTCAAATGCATCTCTTCATTATAGTTATAACAGTTCTCCTATGTTAAGCAGCTTATTATCCAAGAGTGTTTCATAACTTAGGTAACATTTGACACATTTACTTTTTCATTGTATCTTTTTTTTTTTTCCAGAAACCATGAATGGGCTAATAGTAGCATAGATGACATAAGGTGTTAAAGTGCATTTTCTAAAACACTTTTTTTCTCCTTATCAGTTGTAGGAGCTCCTGGTACCACATCCGCATGGGGAGAAAAAAAAAAGAAAAAAAACCCCAGATGTAGCAGAACAGGGAAAAACACTAGCAGGAAGAGTACCCTGCTACTGGAAAGGGATGCAGATCATGTAATTTTTACAGAACCTTGTATGTCTGCCCTTTCTGGTAGAAACTGAACTCTCTGGAACCCTGAGCAATGGGATGTGCCAGTTTGCACTCAGACCCTTTCATCTGTCCCTCTGCCTAACCATAGTAATAGTATTGTTAGTGCTTGACTTCCCTTCCTCTGCCAAAGTACTTCCGTAAGTCAACATTGACACGAGCCACCCATCATCTCAAGTATCACAGCAATAAAAGTAGTGAGGCAAAAGTTGTTGTGAAATACCACTGCGTGGACTTTGCAGAAGAGAGGAACCAATACATGTAAATGTGCTGCTTCTACTAAGACTGTGCTCTAAAGTCTTCTTATGATACTGCTCCTTCTATACCTGGTTGAATGCCCATCCCTTATACTTCTGGAACTATCATGGAGTCTCTTGTTCTTTAACTTTGGAAAGCAGGCAAAGGATACATTTCTCACTTTCTATCCCTAACACTTAAGAAATGAGTTGTGAATATACATACTTTTTGTCTTTGGGGTAACACCGGGCTGGTGTCATTGTTAGCTCCTTTCTTTGTTCAAATGAGCCGGTAAAGCACACTGAGTTAATATTAAGTGCTTAATTTCATAGCACAGCCAGAGCCAAAATTTCTCTAGATTGTTTTTCTCTTTGTTGTATTTATCTAGATTTTTTTTCTTTGCTACTAATCTTTTTTCTTCTAAAAACATTGACATTTGAATGGGGAGTTGCATTGGCTCAATATGTGGCCTGGTGGAATGCCAGAGGTAGAGTGGCAGAGGGAAGCATAAAACGCAACATCCTCCTTTTTGTGCTTTCAGCAGGTTATACTGTGTAAATTCACTACAAACAAGCCACTCCAGACTGGTGCAGCTGTCATCCCATCATCCTCCCGATTATCTGTTCTTATCCTCTCTCCTCTGCTGATACTGGCCTAGCTGTTTTTGCTGGTTCTGGTAGCTAAAGTAGAAAACTATTCACTGCTTTATACATCAATTTTTCTACCGGTTCTGTCCCCCATAGCTCCCCGTGTTCCAGTGCAGAGGAGGATGAGACTGCAGCAGTGGCAACCTCAGTGAAACTGCCGTGGAAGTGCGGTCTGAGGGAGCTCAGGCACTTTGGCGCGGGGAGGAGACACGGCGAGAAATGCTGCGAATACTCACTTCTAATTGAAGTCAAAGGCGGCAGCAGCAGCTACCGCCCGCAGCGGGTGCGGCAGAGCCGCCTCAGCAACTGCGAGGGAGAGCGCAGCGATACCCTCTGCCGGCTGCAGCTGCGGCAGGGATGATTCCCCACGAACGCCAGCCCGCGGACGTTTTTGTTTGCCACGTCTTCCTCGTCCTCTGCTCTTCACTGCAGTCAAAAACGTCTCCTGCCCTTGGTTAATCACAGTGCGAGGTTTAAGTATCCCCAAGCACTACACTTCGTGACTTCAGCCCAAAGCCTACATGGTAACGACAATGCAGCGCTGGAGGCTTTGTACTCCTCTCCTGTGAGTTTCAAAACGCTTCCCCGCCCCCCGTCCGAAGCGAAGTTAACGTGTGGATGAGGAGCGTGAAGCAAAGCCTGATCTAGAGGAAGCCGACTACCTCACGCGCGACTACGGGACTGGCCGAGGAAGGGAAAACCGTGTAACGGGCCGCGTGTGCGCGGCGCTCAGCGCGGCCGAGGGCGGCGGGAGCTGCAGGGCGAGCGCCGGGGGCAGCCGCGGCGCGGCGTACCTCGCCTCAGCGGCAGCACCCGCTCTCCCGCCAGCCACCGCTGGAGGCCGCGGCCTGCGCGGGCCGGCAGTAACCAGCTACGGCCAGCAGCCGCGATGTCGGCGCTGCGGCTGACGTGTCGTGACGCGGCGTGACTCCCCTCGGCGCTCCGGCGGGCGGCCTTCGCCGCGCGCACGTGACGATGACGCCCCAGGCAGGCCGCAGCACCCATTGGCTACCTCCCGCGATCACCTGAGGGTCCCGTTCCCTCAGTAGCTCTCCAGCTGATTGGCTCGCCGCGTCAGGCCGCGCCCCCAGGCGGGAGGACCCCGGAGCAGCCGACGCGAGGCGATTGGCGGAGGAAGCTGCCGCTCCGCCGCCTCCCCGCCCCACTCCCCGCCGGGCGGGCGCCAGGGAGTCCCGCCCCCGCCGCTGTACCGTGGTTCGGGCTTCGCCGCGTCGGGATGAGCCGCGTTTCACCATGGAGACTAAACGGGCCGAGATCCCCAGCAGCGTCTTGGACGACCTGTGCAGGTAGCCGCGGGGCGGGGGCGTTCCCGGGCCCGCCTCACGCCCGCGAGGCCCGGCCGGCCGGCGCCGCCCCCTTCCCCCGCGCGGCGGCGGTGGCGGCCCTGTCCTGTCCTGTGGTGCCGAGGGCCGTCCGTTGTTGGGGGCGGGGTGGGCGCCGACCCACTGCCCTGCTCTCTCCCTCCCCCTCCCGGTGCGAGGCGCGCGATCGGGCCGTTGGGCCGGCGTGGCGCGGGGCCCGGGCTGCTGGGGGCTGCTCGAAGCGCTCCGTGGGCTGGCTGGACTCTGGGGGGGCGGGGGCGGCAGGGCGGAGTGGGGAAAGGGGCGGTGTCTGTAGTCCCGCAGCGGCCGGTAAGCGGAAGGAAGGGGCTCGGTGCGGCTCCCGCCGTGCCTGTGTGGGGCTGCGCCCGCCCCCCTCGCGGCTTCGTGGCCCAAAGTGCCGCCCCGGCGATAGAAGCTGGCCTGGCGCGGCGGGAAGGGCGCCCGCTAGCTCTCCTCTGCTGGTGGCACCGTCGTCAGAACCTGATGCAGGACTACACCACCGGCGGGGAAGAAGCCGGGTGTGGAAGAAAAGGCAGAAACATGGTTTGTGGGTTTTTCTTACGGTGTTCAGTAGCTCATGCTGTTTGGCCGAGGAAGGTGAAACTGTGTCAGCGTGTTTGCGCGGGTGAAAGAAGAGTTAGAAACATAAGGTTGATGTCATGTGTGTAGTGGTGACTTGATGTGATACTTAGCATTCAGAAGTCTGGTTTCATTTAGAAGGGGTGGCAGGAAGTCCCTTCTGCTGATTTACCTCTGCTGGAAGAGAATGTTCCAGTGAGACAGAAAAGGAAGAGCTAAAGGAATACTCTTCAGTCTGAAACTGTCCTCTCCTGCTTGTCTGTGCTTTCACAGTGAAATAGTTAGCTTTTCTTACACTAAAGGCTACACATTTAAATTTTCATAACACACGGATTCTGTTTTCTCGGGAAGGGGGGAGGTGCTTTTTCCCTTTATGATCTCAGCCTCTGATCATCTGTGGTGTGTCCCTTTGGACTTTTTAATTAATCTATCATCCCCAGAATTTGGTGTCCCAAACTGGATGTGGTATTTGACATGAAATAAGCCTTCTGTCTTACCACCTTGAAAGGACCCCTTCTGAAGTATTTATATACAAGAGGAAAAGGTTATTAGAGACGAAGAATAGTCCAACTTACTGGAATTACTGCTTTCAAATGAGTGAAAATGCCTATAAGTGAGAATATTACAGGAAGCGAACTGCTCTGCTCAGTAGCGTTCTGTCATGTATCTAATGCAAGAGTCAGAGTTTGCAAGACACAAGTAAATTTTAAATTCACCAAGTCTGGCCTGTGAAGCATGTTCATTTTTCTATCGTGTCTCCTTTGGGCTCCCTACAGAGAGGTGGGACTTGTCTTTTAGATGCCTGCTCACATATGAAGTGGGGTTTAAGGCTTCTTCAGAAAATCCAGAGGGGAATCACAATGCTTACAAGCTGAAATAGCCTATTAATGTCACCCCTGTGGAGTGACTGATAGAAGGGGACATGAGTAATCAGATCTTACATTGTTATAGGGTCACTCCCACTGTCTTATTGTGTTCCCCTGAGCTGCTGTCATCTTCTACCTTTGAAATGGTGTTTTGTCTTATAATTGTTGAATGTAGTTGTGTGGCTTTAATTCAAAAAAACCCAAACCTTAGAGTGGTAAGTCAGGGGCTTGTAGTTACTGTCTGTCTCGCTCTTCATCTTTTCCTGATTCACTTTGTTGACTTTCATTGGTGGTAACAGATCAGCCCTGCTTCAAATACGTGGCCTTGCTTGGACATGGACAGAACAACTGAAAGGAGCGGAGGAGTCAGGCTTTCCTGAGGGAAAGGGAGAAAGGATTCTGGTGTGCACTGGAGGAGTGACAGGGCCTGATAGGCCTTGGCTTGAGGGAGAAGATAAGCTATTAAACAAGTGGAAGATCAGTGGTGCTGCACTTCAGGTGGTTGGCCATAAATGGGTTATTAAAATATCTGTTGCTTCCCACATTCTTCAATCTATATATGATATTAGTGGAAATTTTGGTAGAAAGAGCCAAGCAGCTTTTCATACTCAGTTATTGAGAAGATTCAAAATATTTTCTAGCACAACCTATACTTTCTTTTTCTTTTTTAAAATTCTGTCAGCAAATAAAACTTCAGTACTGAAATAATTACAATTTCAGTATAAGAGGTTTGGAAAGTTACAGGACCCATACAAATTCTTTAGTGTCTTTTTGTATGAACTGTAGCAGTGTGAGCTGCAGATCTAAGTAACTGTTAGTGAATTTTTAGGAGATGGCAAGCGTTCACATTACTCTTACTAAGCTAAACAATGAAATAAATCTGCTTTCAAGTCAAGCTTGCCCAGTAGTTTGATATTTTTATTTTTTGTTTAGTGGGATTTTTTTTGTGTATTTGAAAATCAAAATCTAAGTTAAAGCTTAGATGTCCACAAAACAGAACTATTGGTTTCATTTGTATCTTGAGAGTGCTAGAACATCTGTCAGACTTTGTCTTTGGACAGGAGTATTTTCCTTTGTCCTGAAGCAAAAGGCCTGGATTCTCTGCTGAAAACTCTTAGTCGTTAACAGCTTGTGTACACAGGAGGTGCAATCATTCATACTTCTCACTGCCATTTTACCTGCTTGATACATTTCCTTATGGCAGAAGGACCACCATGAGCTGGTGCTAATTCCATCACCATAATGCATTGCTGAAGTAAAATGTGTTTGGAATTTTACTTTAGGCTGAATCACTTTCTTTAGATTCCTCACAGGGGCTCCTGTCTAGGCAGAGGCTCAGGGAGGTTCCACAGAGAGGCTACTCAGAGGCTCATGTGTAGGTCCTCAGATCACTTGCAGCTGTTGCAACTAATTCAGCCAATTAGTCTAAATAATAATTCCACTGTTGGGGCAGCTACAGCTGTTTTAATGCCTGCAGGTAATTCTCACAGCTGTTGCTAGCTCCAAAGGCATACAAAGGTGCCTTAGCTGGTATCTTAATTTTGTATGTCTTGAGGGGAGGGTGTGGTGGTTCTTTTGTTTGTTTGTTTGTTTCTTTTTGTTGAGCCCCATATGTTAAAAAAACATGATGTACTGCTGCGTAACCTTTACCACATCAGTTATTTTATTTTTGCAATTGTGAGTTAAAGCTTCCAAGTTTTTAGGTGCTGTGCAGGATGCCTGGATTTCTTTTTGTAGTAATCAATTTTGATCTTAAATTGATAAATACTGTTCAATTGTATAGTTAGTTGGGCTAAGACTCCAAATTCTTATTGTCTGTAGGCACTTAAAGCAACTGAGTTTTGAGATAATGTGAACTTCTAGGAGTGTCTGGATTATGTTCTTAGAGTAGATTTGTGGTTTGATGTTACTTTTTACAAAGCTTTGCCTTCAGTATTTGTATGATATGTATTTTGCTGAGGGTAAAGTTTGGCTGTTTAGTAGCAACTGTAGCATTCAGCATCAAATTAAGTTTTTAATTGGACAGGGGAAACTTAGTGTACCTATTTCTTCTGTGGGAGGGGGGGGAAAAAAAAACAACCAAGCCCTGCAGGCTCAATGTGTACTTGTCAATGTTCTGTCTGATATTAACCTTACTGTTTTTCCATGCTGTGAGCAGTAGAATATATAATAATTTCATATAGGTTATAGCTAAGCTTAAATGTAGAATTTTTAATGCATGTTACTAAAAATTGTCTTGCATGTTGGCTTTATTAAATCAAGTACATTGGCTGAAAGGCTCTCAGGCCCTGGGCTTTGTTTGCCCTGTGGAGCTCAACATATAAAGTTACCCCTGCTGTAATGGGTATGTTCAGAGTCAAACATTCATAGCTGACCTCACAGAATCTAATACTGAAATTATACAGCACTGAAACCTGTACTAGAGAATCAGTATAAGCTAGCTCTTAAAAAAACCCCCATAAACCCGAAAAACAACAACAAAACCCAACCAAAAAAACCCAAAACGCACAATTTTTTCCAACCATATAAAATAACAAGTAGGCTTTTATATTCAGCTGTAGAGATCTGTGTGAGAATTGAGTATAAGTGATAATGGTGGTGGTGATTATTGTTAAATGCTTTCATTGCAAAACCATTCTCCTCAGGATAATAAAAATAAGATTAAAATGACTAATCTAATGCACTTTCATTTAACTCTTTTTTTCCAAGCTGTCACAGTTTTTCCCTGATGGTAAACTAAATTAAGAGACTTCTACCCTTAGAATTCATATTCAGAGAGTAAAATGTTACACCTCCGTTCTCATTCAGAGAGTAAAATGTTACTTGCCAGCATGTGAAAACAAGTTGAAAGCTGAAGCCAGGTACATAATGTCTTCAAACATTTATTGAGTTCCTAGGCTGTTTTAGAATCACACAATGCCAGGATACAATTATTCTAGTTCTGGTGAGTTATTGTGTGTTTAAGCTTCAGTAGTAGGACTGCTCTGACCCATTCCGTTAAATAACAAGTCACAGGTATCATGTCATTTTTTTGTCATGCTGTCTTGTGCCACCAACTTGTTCTTTACTGAATAAACAAGTGGAGGCACAGAATCTATATGGAGGTTTTGGGGCTCCTTGGTGCTCTCTTTCTCCTGTAAGCAAGTGCTGTTACCCCATCTTTTGACTTCAGGACTGTGGTGGGTTAATCTTGGCCAGCAGCCAGATGCCCACCCAGCCACTCACTCCCCCTCTTCAACAGGATGGGGGAGAAAAATAGGATGGAAAAGCTTGTGGCTCAGGATGAGACAGGAATGTTGCTTACCAGTTACCATCATGGGCAAACCAGACTTGACTCAGAGAAAATTAATTTAGTTTGTTGCCAATTAAAACAGATTTGGAGAGAGAGAAACAAAGACAAAAAAATTTAAACAACACCTTCCCCTACATCCCCATTTTTCCCAAGTTCAACTTCACACCCTTCATTCCTGACTCCTCTACCTCCTCCCAGAGCAGAACAGGAGGATGGGGAATGGGGGTTGTGGTCAGTCCATAACACTTTGTCTCTGCCGCTCCTTCCTCCTCATGCTTTGCCCCTGCTCCAGCATGAGGTGAATCCTATGGGCTGAAGTTCCTTCAGGAAATACCCATCTGCTCCAGCATGGGATCCTCCACAGGCTGCAATGTGGACACCTGCTCTGCCACAGAGCACCTCCTCTCCCTCCTTCTCTGACCTTGGTGTTTGCGCTGCTGTTTCACACTCTTTTTCTCTCTTCCTCTGCCTGTCTGGCATTTTTGTCCTTTCTTAAATACACTTTCCTAGAGGTGCCACCGTCTTGGCTGCTGGCTTCAGCTGTGCCCTGTGGTGGGTCTGTGTCCAGCCGTGTCCAGCACAGGGAAGCCCTGACTTCTTCTCAAGGGAGGCCACCCTGCAGTGTCTTTGCTGCCAGCACCTGGGCACCTGCACCTAGTAAAACCTAGAGATGCCTGTTGTTAGCACTTCAGTCACTCTAAGTAACTTAGGAGTTAACTTTTTTATTGATAAAGTAGTGTTCTAGTTGGTTTTGCTCTCATTACTCTAAGCCTAATGCTGGCATGTTCTCACTCCTCTTTGGTACTACTTCTACATATTGTCTCTTCAGATTTATGTTCAGCTGCAGTGCTGGGGAGGAAAACATCATCAACTAGCTGTAAAATAAAATAGACTTTTATTTTTTTACCTTTAATCTACAGCAGCTTTATATGTAAGGGCTATTTTCAGCAGTAACAGAGCCTTCAAAAAGAAAGGAGCAGTTGGGACGTGGTATTCTGAAGAATGTCTGCTTCTTTAAGGGTATCTGGTCAAGGACCTTTTTCAATGTGAAAACAAGATAATAAGAAAAGGAGGAAGCCATAAACAAAACGTACAGGGACACAAACCTGAGGGAGGAATGATGAGAACCAAACCTGGCCGCTGATTGATGAGGGTGTGTGGCGATGTGGGAATGTTCATTCCAGCAAGTTTATCTGAGCAGGGACCTGCTCCTGGGAAACTAAGGGGGAAATGAGAACGAAAAATATACAGAGACAGACCTAAGAAAACAAAAGTGGAGACAATGACAAGAAACAAACTTGCCAGTCACACTAATTGATGGGCTATCAAGAAACCACAGGCACCACTTCCAGGAAGATCAGCCTGGCCTTTGCATCTGATAAGACTGTAAACCAGGGGGGATCCCCCGCATAGGGCTGGGAGGGGTGCGGCAGGGGAAGGGGAGCAGGGCGGGGACAAAGCGGGCATAGGCAGAAAGGGGTGTAAGAGGGCTGGTTGTGTGTAAAACTGAGCCCAGCTTTACACTTGTCAGTACACTTGTCTGGCTGAGCCTTTTGCCCAATTGCCACAGTCTGTCCTATCTTCTTACATCTTCTTATTAAATCTTTTCTTAATTTTCTCGCTGCATAATCTCACTGTCTACCCTGTGTACGTGTGTGCTGCAAGGATGAAGTGCCAGTTACTGATGAGAGCTATGCGTGTGAGTGGACAGGGTGTCAGCTCCTGGAGTGAGGGGGGATGTCTCAGTGCCAGCTACTTGTATGGGTGGGGGTCTCGGCTTCCAGGCTTTGGGGTGGGAATGGTGAGTGTCCTGAAAACTAGCTACTGCAGGGGAATTGCATGAGTGAGGTGAGTGAGGGGCAGAGCGTCGGCAATGGCTGGAGCAGGACTGTGGGTCACAGCCCATGCGCCTGGTGCTGGCTGATGAGGGCGTGACTGTCTTCTCTTCCCCAAACCTGTTGTGCATGTGTACTCACTAGCAAACTTCAAGCTGGACTGGCCAGCAAGGAAGGGACCTGTGTGATGTGTATGAGGGCCTGGGATTTGGGCAGGGGTATTGGGTGGACAGAGCGAGTCGTGCTGGTACCTGGGGGGCCTGTGAATGTGCGTGTACTTGTGAACCTGGAGAGTGTCAAGTGTGTGCCTGCACTAGAGACTTTCTGCCTCTGCCAGCTGAAGAAGAGAAGGAGACTTGGCTCTCTGTGCTTGTGTTTTGTGTGAGTCCTGTATGTAGGTGCTGTTGAAGGCAGCACCTTGTCAGTGGTAGCCTGTGTGACTAGCTGTGTTAGTATCCTGTGTGTGTCCCTGGGACACATGCTGGGCTTTGCTACTGGTTGAGCCTGCCAAAGGGAAGGCAGCAGCTGTGTCCCTCAGCCTGGGCAGAGACCCCAGGGCACCGCGCTGGGCTCCAACGGCCAGGCAGGAGGCAGTCCTTGGCCAGAGTGGCTGGGAGAGGCAACGCTTTTGACATCCCTTAACAATTCATACTTGTCAAATTTTATGTAAAGATGTCTTAAGTCCTTCTGGTTCTGGCAATGATATTATGTGGTTTTGGAATTTGGCTGGTGGTACTCAGGAGTTGAATGTAAAAGATCTCTGTCAAATAGGTTAAGTTCAATGGAGTGGATGACCTTAAATTTCTAAAAAGAAAATTCTGTTGATCTTACAAATAAATAAATAAATAAGTAAAGCTTCTTCTGCTTAAGTAAAATAAGCTATCACACAGTGCTCCTTACACTTACATCTCTGGGACTCTATATTTGTGTGCCAGTATCTGAGCTAAAGCATAAAGTAGACTTGAAAAATAAACCAATTGTCCATGTTCTATTTCAGACTGAGAAAATTAATAGGCTCATATTGAATTTTAAAACCTACATAAAATAATAGTTTACTGTGGTTTTAAGTGAAAATACATAGTTGTGTTTAGCTTGTGCCCAGAGAAAAATGCATTGACATCTGTTATCAGAGTTTGCAGATGTTCTTTACTGGACTTGTAAAAATACTTTCATTCTTATAATATAGCCATTTACGTAGGATGTCCTTGCCCTCCCTGTTTTCACAACAGTTAATTTCCTTAGTTTATTAGAATTGACTTTTGTGAAAGAACATCATGATCCATTCTCCTTCTTGACTTTAAAAGTTGTATTTTACTTTGATGTGAAAACCTTTTGCTGTCCAGGCCACCAGGAAGATCTGGTGGTCTGTTGCTCTGTGCTAATGGATCGGGAATTCCACTGTTGCAATGCATTTTTGTTGTTAGATTTATTTAAATCGATAGATTTGGCTAATCTTACTCTTCTTTCTTTCCTGGCAGCCGATTTATTTTGCACATTCCAAGTGAAGAGAGAGACAATGCAATCAGAGTGTGTTTTCAGATTGAACTTGCCCATTGGTTTTACTTGGATTTCTACATGCAAAACACACCAGGATTACCTCAGTGTGGGATAAGAGACTTTGCTAAAGCTGATATCCTTTTTATTACTGTGATTGTTTTCTGTCTAGTGGATAAAGTGGATAAAGTACAAACTGAATATTGTTAACAAAATTTCATACTTGCAGCAGGAAAATGTCTGTTTGTGTGTTAGTGATTAAAAATTAATATTGCTAGGTATGTGATTTTATCTGTTAATTGCTTCCATAATTTTGTGGCATCCACAAAAGAGATGTTTCTCAGACTGCTAAAGAGCTATGGAAAACAGGTAATTCTGATCTTTGAGGATTTTTCCTCATGGCTGCACTTTGGCAGACTAGGTCAGTTTAAAATATGAGCTGTTAGAGCTCTTCATGGTGTTTTGTCTTCTTAATTTAATGCCTTTCCAAGTAAATAGTGACATAAATGTTAACTTAGCTGAAGGTGATATGTGTTCCCCTATGGGCAGTGGTATGTACTTGTTGGAAGTACTGACAGTTGCTCCTAGAAACAGTTCTGTTGGAAGGGGAGAGGATGCACTTTTACTGAATTCGTGTGGTTGGCCTCTGCTTTTTTCATTGCTTACAAGGGCCGCTGGAATGTACACTACCTAGTCCTTGCTGGAGAAAACCTTGTGACTTTCATCCAGCAAGTGTTTTAGTTTTAACCTTTTCCCATATGTTCTTGATGTGGGATTGGAGTATTTCTTCTAACTTTCATGATAATATTATCTGTGGTTTCACTATCCAAAATGCTTTGTGGTACCATTATCTGTGGTTTCACTACACAGCGTAATTCTCTGTTAGTTTGATAACAGATTTACTTTGAAACACTACAGCTTTAATTTTAACAATAAACTGTAAAAATATGATACATTTCTGTTGCTTAATATTATGCAGTTATTTTTTATTTATTTTAGGTATTTTAAAATTATAAATGTATTTTCAGACCAACAGAATTTGTCTGGTGATTGTAGGCAGTGCAGGAAAAATACAATGTAATAGATGCTATTTGTTCATTACGTCTGCATAGTAAATACTTAAGTAAAGATTTTGTACCAGAGTCTAACAAATGCTTGTGGGAAAAATTTATCTCCACTTCAAGCAGGAGATGAAACTGTGTTTTTGTCTGTCTGTCTCACTTCAAAATGAAAAAAATGTGTTTAAGAATAATACATATTCAAAATAACTGTTATGTGGATACTTTTTCTTCAAAATTAGGGGAGACCTTCTTTCAAACAAGCAGCCTTGCACCATCTTTTTTCTTGTGTGTGGTTTGTTTGTTTGTTTGTTTTTTTTAATTGGCTTGTATTAGAATTACCAAATTACGTGATGCTTTCTGACCTTTACAGTTTGGTAATGGATTATTCATAATATTTTTTACTTCCAAGAGAATGTATCTTGAAAGCACTTAGGGTAGGGAAGATGGTTATTGTAAATATTGAGTGGGTATGTTTTGTATGTCTGTGTGTGATTTGAAACTGGATGCTTAAGTTTATCTTCCTTAACCTGCCGCTGTACTCTTCAATCACTGCCCTTTTTTACTGCCTCAAGGTGAAGATGTACAAAAGGTTTTAGATGAGTGGAAAGAATACAAAATGGGAGTGCCAACTTATGGTGCAATTATTCTCGATGAGACACTTGAAAATGTAAGTATGGAAATAGTTGTGAAGGGCTGGAGTGAAGGATGGCATATGCTGGCAGAAGTAATCTTTTTGTTTACATTTTTTGTCTGGAGAAAAAAAGAAGTGCTTCAGATTCACAAAGACCTGAGAGTTACTCTACACTGTTGAGTGTGTGCAGAAATATAATATGGGAGACAGTAAACATGCTTCTGCTTGCTTTCCTACTCAGTTCTGGTTTTTTTTTTTTTTTTTTCTGAGTTGCATGATCCCATAAAAAATTTCACAGTTCTTGCTAGAACACAGAAAACCTAATGGGTTCCTTTCTCCAGGCTGAAGTGTCTTTTTGGAGAAGCAGGGGACGGTGAAGGGAAGACATTTAACAGAAATTGGTTAGAATAGTGGGTGTTTGACAGTTGCATTCCCTTGTATTTTGCAGGTTCTTTTGGTTCAGGGCTATTTAGCAAAGTCTGGTTGGGGATTTCCAAAGGGGAAAGTAAATAAAGAAGAGGCTCCTCATGACTGTGCTGCTAGAGAGGTAAGTTATATTTGATTCCCTTAAATTTAAGCTAAAGAAATGAAATTTTGCTGAGAGCAGGATATATGTGTTAGATGAAAAGACATTTTACTTGGGTGTCTCTTTATTGAAATCAGGTAAACAAATAGTCTATTCTTGCAGGAGTCTTCTGCTGTAGCTTTTAGTATTTTTCTGAGTTCCAGAGTGATGATAATCAAGGGTGTGGTTATATAATTTAAAATCACTGTTTCATGTTTTTAATTGTTTTGCACTAACTTGCTAAGTTATGTGAATACTATTTTTAAAGTTCTCTGCTGAACTATCAATTTACTTTTAAGTATTATTTTTGGTGCTTGGGAAATCTTATGTACTTTGTGGCTTTTGGAATATTAATTTCAAGGGCCACCATAACTGTAAAAAGGTAGAAGAATGGGAATTTAGCTTATGTACACTGGGCTATGTAAATAGGCTAAAGAATTGAGTTGGAGGTTGTAGAAGATTATGTAAAAATTGTGAAGAACTTTACTTTCTATTTTTCAGTGTTGCAGGAACAAGGATCAATGTATATGACAAGTAAAATCTGAAAAATAAAACAATCTGTGGGATTTCTTGCTGCTGGAGACCGAGATATGTAGTGAAGCTACATATTAAAAATAGCCTGTAAAAGAATGTTACTGGTATAAACTCCATGTTCATATAACATAATGCATCCAGAATTTTTGAGAGGGCAAAATTAAGATGAGGGAAAGTAACAAGATTCATTAGTTTTCTTCATGGTTGGACTGAATCAGTATCTGAGAAATAATTTGTGTGTGGGTTTTTTTTTTTTAAATATACCTGTCAAAGATGCATGAATGAAAAATTCTGTATTTCTGATTCCCTGATGGTGCTTTCCATACCACTCATATATGTAATATGGACTTGGAAAAGCAAAATAAGGTGTTAGATCTTAACATTGCACTATTATGCAATGGGCACACATGAAATATACTTTCATGTTAGCAGTTACTGATCTCTGAGTGCAGAACATTATTTGTATAGTATCAAATGCTTGCCAAAGAGTGAAGCACCTGAGCTACAGATACAGTGGGCTGTCATTGCAGAACTCAAGGGCTGGGGAAGGATGAGCAGAGACTTAATAAGGTTAACTTGATTATTCAATGCATGTCTCTTCCCCCCTACTGCATAAATAGCTTATTCAGTTAAACTTTTACTAGTCAGGTGCTTTTAAGGTTGGTCTAAAGGACTGAACTGAAGGGAGAGGAGACCATAAAAATATACGGACCACAACACAGTGGACAGGACAAACTAGGCATAACTGCTTCAGGGAGGAATGACGTGAAGTATGCCTTCCTCTTTACTTCAAGTTACGCTAGCAAAAGCATTAAAGTGGGCACAGTTATAATGGGAAAAAATATTTTGATGGTGTTTTTACTTTGGAGAATTGATTTAGATTACACTAGTGAACAACACTGTTGCTATTATCTTTTTCCATCAAGGTAGATTGTCATTGTGGATAAACTGGCAAATTCTTCAGGGCTTACATATGTCAAGGAATCAGGATGTCTGTAATATTTGTGCATAAACCTTTTAACTGCTTTTACTGGAATCAGCACAGGTCTAAAACCATAAACTGCATCTGTATAAGGTCTAATTGAAGAGGTCTTCACTGGGCAGTGCCTACACAGTTCAGTAGTATTTCAGAAGTTGATGAGGGCAAAACCATACGAAATGGATGATACTCTTCGTAAAAGGAGTTTCTACAATGAATTCACTTAAATAATCTGGAAAGATCATTTAGGAAGGAAAAACATGGGTGTTGGTAGTAAGAATAAGTATGGAGGAAAAGCATATCTTCTCTTTATTGAGACAGTGTGTGGTGGGGTTTGGCGGGGGGAGTGTTGTTTGGTTTTTTCCCCCTAAACTGTGCTGTTCTTAATGCAGTTTGATGGGAAAATGGCTTGCTTTTTATTTTGATATAAGAGGGGTTGTATGTGCTAATTTGAAGACTAACTGGTCAATTATTTGCTTTGTATTAAACATTTCTGGTTTTTTTCATATTTGTGCTTAATTTCCTCTGCATTTTCAAAAATGGAACTTATAACCATTTTGCTGATACCTATATATATATAGGTATTTTGCATAATGTATTTTGAGTATTTCCTGCTATTATTATTTTATATGCAGTCATTTGGTTCTGTTTTTCATTATACGTAGCCACAGGAGATGGGGGTTGAGAAGAGGTTTTACTGAAGATCCTGTCCCTCCTTTTAATTCTAAATCTGGTCTTTAAAAAATTTAACTGAGGACTTCGGCCTTTGGATTATTGGCAGTGGGCCACAATTGCCTTGGGGTTAATATCCAGTGCTATGAGTGATTGTTCATATGCCTGTTTCACTGTCTGGGCAGAAATATTTTGGACAGTGGTATCAATCCTGCATGTTTTCTGAGTACTTGTATTTCCTGTGGAGATTTTGAGGACTAGGTATTTTCTAAAAATGAGTATTTACTTATCAAGCTTAGAGGCATGATCTGATTTAAGCTATTAGATGTGTTTGACATGAATCTTTTTATATTGTAAACCTTGTGTATTTGAGAATGTTGTTAAATATTTCTAAGTAAGGCTTTGAGCAACCTGATCTAGTGAAAGGTGTCCCTGCCTATGGCAGGGGGGTTGGATGAGGTGATCTTTGAAGGTCCCTTACAACCCAAACCATTCTGTGAATCTATGATCCTTCACTGCAAGACCATAAAATATGCAAAGAAAATGTTCCTTTAAAATATCATTGACTTTCTAGTAGTCTCCAACAGGTATAACACTCCTTTTTTTTTTTTTTTTCTTTCTTTAGAGTAGCTGACAATGCAGTTTTAAGTTTGTTTGTCAGTGTGAATGTGCAGTTTGAATTTTGTAGTAAAAGTTTTGCTACCCTATTGCTGGGTTTTGTTATGAACATAAAAATGATTATATGTATTGGGGGTAGAAGGTTCATGAAGTAGAAGGATTGTTGAAAGAGAAAAATTGAGGTGCAAGTAAACCTTGCTAGAATTTATTTGAAGATGTCTTTACTCCCCAAATAGTAGTTTTTGCTGTGGATAAGATTTCCATGCATCCAGCAGCGTGGATTGAACAGCTAGAGACTCCCCATCCATATTAATAAATTGCTACATGAAGGTGTAATAGAGTTGTTTCAACTTTTATTACAGGTCTGTCTGTCTTGGAGAAATGTAAAGCATGTAGGATCTTAGATACTCTTTCTATTATTGAGCATATAGCTATGTGTAAAGGCTTGTTTTTCCCAGCAGTTGCCTGCTTTCATGGATAGATCTGAAAAATAGTCATTCCTTCCCTTGTGATGGTAGGTTCTGAAAGGATAAATCTGAATACATACACTGATTTCATCCATATGCTTCTCAGGTGTTTGAAGAAACTGGGTTTGACATAAAAGATTATATCTGCAAAGAAGAATACATTGAGCTGCGAATTAATGATCAATTAGCACGGCTGTACATCATTCCAGGAGTTCCCAAGAACACAAAATTCAACCCCAAAACTAGAAGGGAAATTCGGGTATGTGTTATCCTATTTGAATCTATAGGAACCTTGTTGTGGAGCTGACTTCTGAAGCTAATGGTCTGTAAAATAATGAAACTACCAAGCATGATGAATAACTCAAATACTAGGTACAAGTGGCATCTCTGCACTGTAGGGTCTTGTCAAGTTCTTGCGACTCTACTGCAAAGACTGATTCTTGACCATCTGTCTGACATCTCCGTTCATCATGAAAACAACATTAGAGCATGCTGTCAAACTATAATTCTCTCCTTCTTTTCTCTTAGGTGGTGTATGTGTTAATCATTCCATGTTATTCCTAGTTACAGCTGCATATATAACTATATATTCTTCTGAAGATGTAATTATTAATTGGTGGTATACAAAAGCCTACATATCAGAAGGAGAAACTAAGGATTGTATTCTCTCTTTCCTGGCTAATACCATCCAGACTTAGAGAATACTGTATTTTGAGGAGGAGGTTGGGAAAGAGACAGAAAACGGGAACTATTTTGGATGGTTTGTGTACCATTAGGCTTTTAAAAGGTATTGCGGAAGGAAGAAGCAAAGAGTCAGGTAGCAGACTTCTTGGAAACTTTGTTCCTGATATCCATAATCTTTGAAGTTTGAGTATCTTTCTTGTATTACAATTCAGTTTAAAACAGCTATCCCCATATTTTTCATGCAGATGGTGCCACTGAACAGGGCATCTGGCTTTCTAAATAGGAAAAGTTACTTATAGTTGACTAGACAGGAGTCTCTTAATTTCCTGCATTAGAGGAAATTTACTTCAAAATATGAAGTAAAAGAAGATGAAGTTAGAGGTGTTTTAAAATGTGCAGTAAATACCCCCCTTTGTACAGCAGTGACCGTCTGCGTGGGGTTGATGAAGAGTTCTTACAATGACAGATTTTTGTCTCCCTGCTGAAGCACCGTCTTGATCTGATCTAATACAACCAGGCATGCCATTTTTGTATTCCCTGTAGAACTATATTGAAAACCTGTTCAATTTGTAACTTCTTTCCATAATATCTTACCTGGACCTGGGGTTTTGGTGCTAAGTTCTGCAATAGAAAAGCTCATGTGCGTTCTACACTGTGTATATTCAGAATTCCTGATTTCATTCCCCATTCTACAAAGTATACAGTTTTAATAATTGAAACTATAATGTATGAAATATAACACAAATCCTATCTTTTAGCTGTGCTTTTCTTTATAACAAAACCTGAAACTTACTCTGCAAACTAAATCCCCTTCTTTCTGATAATCTTTGAACTAGTATTGGTGGTCTAGTTTTGATGGCATTTTAAATAAAAATAACAAGAATAGTAGTGGCTTTGAAAGTTATTTAAAGCTTCTACCTTTATTTATGGCATTCAGTGTGTAGTGGTTTGGTTGGTCGGTTTTTGAAGCCCTTGTTCAGAATTTAGTTGCTGGATAATACCTTTCATATTTTAGGTGCCATATCTTGCAATGAGTGTGTGCTGTACCATCTGTTACTCTGTAGTTGCAGTCAGAAGAACAAGCCCATTGTTACTTAACCTTTTGTGAAAAACCTTGTTGTGGTCCATTACTTAAAGCCTTCCACTGTAATTTTTTAATTAAGGGAAATTGTGGTTGATAAACATTTGTAATGTTCTGTAAGGCTACAGTCGTGGGTATTTTGATTTTATTTCTTGTTTTTGTAGAATATTGAGTGGTTTTCCATTGACAAATTACCATGCCACAGAAATGACATGACCCCGAAGTCCAAGCTGGGTTTGGCACCTAACAAATTTTTTATGGCAATTCCCTTCATCAGGTATGTCTGAGATGAGGCAAATGCTAGGCCAGTGCCTTTCAGACAACTTTAATTTCTTTAGATTTGTTTTAGTAAGTAGATATTGTTGCACTTCTCCTTGCTCACAGGCCATTGAGGGAATGGATTTCCCGAAGGAATGGGGAGTCCTCAGATAGCGACAATGGATTTTCATCTACAGGGAGCACGCCCTCTAAGCCCAACTTGGAAAAAGCTAGGTAAGAACCAGGTCAGTTTAACACCTTCATATCCCTTCTATAAAATATTGGTGATACAAAGATGCTTGTCCTTTCTCTGAGTATTCGTATTACAGTAATAGAATGGGTTAATAATAAAAAAATTGTGGGGATATCTCATAGGACTGTAAATAGGATGAGAAGTTAATTAATATCATGATACACTTTTTTTGGTAAATTCTCACATGTGTTAGAACTGAGATAATTTCTTGATTCCTGTCTATGGGAATCCAAAAAACAGAAGCTAAAACAAGTAGATAACTTTCAATGCTTCAAGTTCAATGCTTTTGGCACTTCCACAGTGGAAAACTAGGACTCTCTAAAGTAGGACTGTAAAGTACTATCGGAAGTAGCTAGCTAGATAAAACCTGTGGGGGTCAGTAGGGGAACAAGTTCTGCTGGCTTTTGATTCAGCTGAGCTAAAAGAAGTAGAGCAAACTTTAAAACCTGTAGTCCCAAAGTGAAGGCTATGCTGCAGTAATATGAGTCAGGTCAGCACAAACACTGACAACAACAGGACAAATGCTAATGTGGACCTAGCCTGCTGTCTATGCAGAACATAGGTTTCTTACCAGCAGGCAAAACAAAGTTGGGTGAATGCAGTGAGCATTATTACAGTTTCCACACTAGGTTACTTAAGCTTGTCTTCCAGGTTGTTCTCAAAAAGCAGAAAATTCTTTCATATTGCTCTTCAGCTATCAATAGGTTTGAAGTTGTGTTGTAGACTCTGTTTGTTTTCCTGTACTAGATCCAAACTTCGCTGTAGTCAGCAGGTGTTTACAGATGGCTTTTCAGGAGAGCAGTGGGTGAAGCCAAAACAGCCACAGAAGCCATATAATCATCCTGAAATGTCTGAAGTTTTGAAAATAAAGGTAGGTTGTTTCTTAGGCAAGCATGTATCTGGGCTATTTAAAACAGATGTCTTTGTTCATAAGGGTTCCTCTCTGGAACGAAAATTTTATCACCATAGTATGCAAAAAGAAAAACCATAGGGAAAAAAAATCTTGGGAATTCTCAGATTTATCTGACATTAGAGGTGGTGAGTATCAGGTGGTAGCTGTGTTGTTTCAGGTATAGATAGCAATTGCTACTCACCATTTTGGTGTCCTCCATGTACCATTTTGAAATATTTTGGGTACCACTAGTATATATGCATCAGTGTATGGGAACTCACTGAAATGAATTTATTGCGTAATACAGTGTCTGTAATAGTGCAAGAGAGAGTGAGTAACAGCTGATGACTTCTTGTGACTTGAGTGTATGTTTGGTTAGTTTCAGTGTGCTTCAGAAAGTGCTGTCTACAAAAGATACTTTTGACATGTTTTGAGGTTATCTGGAGGAAAGTTTTAACTAGTAAGTAGGAAGTGTCAGTGCAATGATGTTCAATGCTGCCATTTAAACTCTTCTCTTTACTACATTTTGGACTTAATGGCAGAGTCAGAGCTTGAGAAGCAATGGCAGAAAGCAGTATCAAGACACTTGCAGCCAAAAGAAGCGAACAAATGGAGTCCACAGTCAACCTGTTAAGCAAAACCTTACCTTGGTAAGAAACATGCAGTGGCTGTCTCGTTAACAAGTTCCAGTAATGCTTAACAAATGTCCAGGCTAATGTCCTGCTGAAAGAAAGTAGAGTGCATTATCTATCAAAAGTATATTTGATCAGAATATTTGGTATGTATTTGTAGAAAGATGACATTTCTTACCTTGTATGCATATACATCTACAGACAAGCATACTAAACTTCAAAGTTTGCATTTTGGAAGTAAGTCTTATTTTAGCACTTGAAAATTTGTTAGCTGTTTCTGTAGACAATCCTGCAGCTTTCTAGGTTCCTGTCAGGTAATAGCCTACTGTAGTGTGTCATAATAAGTCAGTGTAGTACATGTCTTATTTATTCATGTGTGATATATTATTGTAAGCATGGAGTTTTGTTATGCAACAAGTGGATACAAAGTGGTAATGCGTATGCTTATTATTTCCCTTCTCTCTAGCAAAAATGTTGAGATGCAGACTTGACTTGCATGCCAGAATCTCATATAATTTTTTAATCATACAGTAGAACTACAGCCGTTTGTAAATTCCAGCATGACATTCTTGGTTTGTTACCTTTTCCTTGCAGTAACTAATTGTCTTTGTCCCCACAGTTCTGCTGGCTGGGAGAAGGCTCACTGAGATCTCTATCTTTTTTTAATATAATGGCCTTTTGATACCCTCCCCAGCCCCCCCATTTTTATGGCTCTCCAGTTCTACTTTGTTGGCTCTTGTGCAGCAGTGAGCTCCAGTTCTCCATGCAGCTCAGCTGGCTTGTCCAGGCTTTAGTTTTTCTTGTTTACTGGCTGTAAGCTAGATTCTTCGCATTCTGACTTGTGGTTATTACCTTCTCTCTGTTTTTCATGTAAAAGTGCAGAAACCATAAACTCTTGTCCTGTAAAATCCTCACTGTAGCAAGAAATGGTTAGTTGCATTTGGGTCTGAGAGTAGAAGAATGAAAAGTCAAAGAGTTGACTGCCCAGAAATTTGGCTGTATAGAAAAAACTGTAACGGGAATCTGTAGGATCTTGATGGAAACAAGTGGAACTGTTAATACTCCACAGTTACTTTGTAGATACCCAGACTTTGCTAAATACTTCTGTGGTGTTTCATTTGAATTTTCATGATTGTCAGTCTCTTGAAGTTTAAATATTTCATGTCCCAATGATAATTTTCTAATACAATTTGGAGGCCAGGGAACTCTTAATTTGCACAGAGTGCAAAGAGCCATACTTTTCTCTGTATTTGTATACTTGCAGCAGCATACCTGGGGCTAAAACTTAACTCTTTCCTGGAGAGTTCTGAGTTTGTGTCTGTAACGCATCCTAATTTAATTGGCAGTAGCAGCATCTTTGCAAATACATTTCCTCTTGCTTTTTGGAACAGGCTAATGCATGTGCAACTTTGATTCCACTTTGATTATGCAAGACCTTTCCAGCTTAAAATATTTAGAAAGCACTCACAATTTTTCCCTAAGAGCCTGCATTTTAAAAATGTTTTTTTTACTGTTAAAAGGTTGCATGCTTCTGAAAGACTTGTGGACTTGAAGCATGCTTACTAGATAAAGTAACATGACAGAATTCATGCTGAGTTATAAGTAAAATAATTCACCCATCAGGAGGTGTGTCAAAGCAAATATAACCAGCATGCCTTTTAGCTGATGCTTAAGCTGTAGCCCTAAGAAATAGAATGCCGTTTCTTTATGAAGTGTGTAATGTATGGTCGTTCTCTTAACCAGAAATGTGAAAAAAGGCTTAATCCAAGAAGACTTCAAGATAACTTTGAAACAGGCAAGTGCAGTCTGAATTTTCATCCATTGACATGCATTACAGGCTAATGGCACCTGAATAATGATGGCTGAGGGTTTTTCCTTGTGTGCTAACCTACCAAATGTTATAAAACCATATTTTTCTAAGGCAGTCTGAGGGGTTTTTTGTGTTTTTTTTTGTTTTGTTTTTTTTTTTCCTTTTGGTTAACTTCATGTGCTGCTTCATGTTGGTTTTGCAATTCTTCTCCTTAATTACTAAGACTGTCAGACTATACCAGGTGGCTGAGTAAAAAGTAACTGAAAGCTGGTTTAGGAAAATAGCATCTGAGTCAACACAATGCTGGTAACTGAGTGTTGGTTCATGGCTTTCTGTCCTGCTAGTAATAAGCTGCAGTTGATATTGGACTACTCTGGAGAGTGCACACAGTTTGTTACAGACAATAGGGCCATATTTCTTACCTCCTTATTAAGAAATGATTTGCAAAACAGCACCTTTGGGTAAAACTGGCTATTGAAAGTGTCCCCAGATTGCCATGACTTAAGATTTGTTCTAGATGACTTGTAAATATGGCTGCCTTCTTCTGTTTATGACTAGACATATAGATTTTTGTCATAAATATTAATTGAATATACATTTGAGGTATGGCTTTGTATTGTTATTGATACTCCTATTGATAACTATCTGTTTAAATTTTTTTCATGTTTTTTTTTCTCTTTAAGCAGATGCAGCATATGAGATGTGTTGCTCCAGTGAAGACCCACTGCCAGAACACGTAGAGGGACATTCTGTGGCATGCAATGGCCATTACAAATTTGCTTTCTCATCAAGAGCTTTCTTGAGTTTCAAATTTGACCATGATGCCATAATGAAAAGTTTTGACCTCTGACAGCAAACTTACTAGGAACAAAAATCAGACTTGCCTGTTGCAATTGAGGGGGTTTCTTATCCAGCCTTACTCTTTCTCAGGAGTTTTTTTGTTTTGTTTTGTTTGTTTGTTTTTAAATGCAATGCAGGGACTGAGTGGTGGTTTGGAAGGGTTTGTTCTCTTTGCAGTATGGGAGTGGCATAGTCAAGTGTTGCACTTTAAATGCAGTATAGCCTTTGTCCACAAAAGTACCTTTCCAGTGTTCAGTTCACTTGTTCCTAGCTGTGCATTAGAGGGCATTCTTTTTTCTTTGTGGTTTTTTTTTTTTTTAAACTTGCTGTGTGTTTTGTAGAACGTCACTGACTTTTTTTTTTAACTGTTGGAGTATACCAGCTTGCTAAACTTTAACTGCTTTGATGTAAATTATTGGACTTGTTAGTCATTATCGTGTAGTACATTGCAATATTACGGCAGTGGCAATGAAACTGATTCTCAGAGGACTCCTCTGCCCTAGTGATTTTGAAACCAAGTTGCACATTTCAAACCCAGTCTCGGCCTGTCACCCTTTCTCTGTCCTGGTTGCTTGCCCAAAATACCTTCCCTCCTTCACACTTATAGTTTCTGTTGGCTGGCGATCAGTAGTACTTGGAGTCAAATCTATAGCATGTTGACTTCTTGTACCTACACTGCCTCTGTCTTTAGTAAGGATACACAACCTGGGTAGAACTTAGCCATTCAAAGTGTCTAGCTTCAACTCTTACACACTGTCGCCAGCTTGGTAAGAAGTTGCAAAATTTTGTGTTATCCCAGTTGCAGCTGCTTTCAAAAAAGAAAAGCTTAAACTTTGTCTGTGAGAGGTTACTTGTGTAGACTTTATCCTGAATGTAAATAAGCCTCTGTAGATCTTGCTGAGGAGGAAGGCAGGTGCATGGATAATAGAAGTCATTGTGTGACACTAAATGGCTTAATCAGGCTTGCAATAACTATTCTAAGGGTGTCTAGTATTGTATTCTATGCTGTTGTCCTCAGATCTCTTGTGTAGTGTATGCTCTGTATATATCCAGTAGTATTGAATTGCACTTGCAGTTAGCATTTAAATGATATAGCCTCAGTCATTTTCAGCTACAATGCTTTCTTAGTAAAAATATCAAAGATTGGGGGGGGAGGAGGGACACAAAAAACAGTAAGAGTTGAGGTTACAAACTGTTAAATCATTTTCACGATTCAAGTTAAGGGGTTTTGAACATGTGCTTTGCAGTTGAGAGAAATGCACTGAAATAATTTGTCACAGCAGCTTGTGGTAGCAAGCATGTTGTCCCAGATTTAAAAATGGACTTTTCTCTAAAATAAAGGTGAGTAATTGGTAACTTCATAGGTTGAATGAACTACGCCCTTGTCTCATCACAGTGTATGCTCATGCACTGAGTCTTTATGCAACTCATGTGTCATCCAAAACCAAAATCCTGGTCTTCCTTCAACTACCCTACTTCGTCTACCCTACCTGATCTGTTACCTAGTGCTTTTCCTCAGAAATAGCTTTAGAACTATCTCCTGGTTTATTTACCTGCCTGGCACCAGGTGATTTGGAACTCTAATGCTGTAATAATCTTGGTGATGGCAACGCTGGACTTCTGTATCAGTCAACAGGAGAAACAGACTGCAGCATTTCCTCCTTCTGGAGGACAAGAGTCCTGAGGGCCTTGTGTTTCAAGACCAAATTGTGAAATAGCTCAATCTAGCTTTGTCTCACTTTGTTTTTTTTTTTTTTTAAAAAAAAAAAAAAGGTATCCAAAGGCTGTTGAAAACAGTAAATGGCAACGAATAGTAATTGAGAAGCTGGGATAATGCTGGAGGAGGTTATGTTATTCAGCTTCAGGTGAAAACTACTCTTTAGTTACTTCTTTAGTGCAAGTAGTTGATTTCCCAGCAAAAGTGCCTTTACTCATGGTGAGGCAGAAGTTTGTATTCATATCCTGAGGCTGCTACTGCCTTTGGAGTTAACAAGACTCTCCTAAGGCATGATTAAATATCAGGCTGTGGAAATCTTTAATTAGTAAGTTGACTTTTCAGAAAATTACAGTTATATTTCATCTAGTGCTCTGTGAAATAAGGGGGATGTTGATGAAACGGTGAACTTGGAGCTTCTGTCAACTGTTTGGGAAGTCATGTCCCAGACAGAGGAATTCTTCAGAACTAAGCAAGTGTGTCCTGTGAATAGGAGATGCCAGGTGCTCTCTATATTCACTGGGTCATTTTTTTCTTCTTAGTGAAAGGTTGGTTCAGTCTAAGAGGAATTGCTTGCTTCATCAAGCAACCCAAAGTGGGGCTTATACATATGTCATGATTTTAGTAAATCTAGCCTTAATGTGAGTTGCAAATAAATGTGATAAATATGCAATAACTTACTTCTTTGTATAAGGGTACTGTTTTTTGTAGTAGCATTGCTTTCTGCTTTCTCAGTAAGGTTTCTAAAACAATGTAAGTGTGGTGGCATGTGATCTAACTTAATGGGTTCCATCATGCCCTGCACTGTGAACATTTTGAATTGTTTACTATTGTTTCTGTTCTTATTTCACCATCCTTTTATAATTAAGTATATTTCTAAGTTTAGAAGTACAGTTTACATTATCTTCTGTAAAACAGTGAAGAAATAACAAGTGAGACAGAGAATTTAGTTCTGTGAGTTTTTATTTTATGGGAGCTAGACACAGAGAAACAAGAACCGTTTGCATGTCAGACTTGAGAGCTGATCTCAAGATACTTGAAAAACAAACAGTGCTCAATTTGAGAATGCTTGCCTGTTAAGGGTTATTCAGAATATGAATGGTCATTCAGTGTTCTTGAAATTAAAGAACTCGTGGAATAAAAAAATATTCAACAAAAAAACTACAAATGTGTGGGTGCTGGGAATCTAGTACTAGTTTGCAGTTTCTAGTACTACATAAACTCCCTTCTTTAGTGTGAGATTTTTAGCATATCTCCTTCACAGAATGCTCTAAACTTTGAACTCAGACTGAAGAGTGATCTGCCTAACTGAATGATGTACTTTCTGTGCTGAAATGCTATTAACTTCAACTTCTTAATGTGCATGCATGCTTTTGAAAGTAGCTGTGTCTTATATAGTTTGAAGTCTGGAAACAGTGGTACTGGGAAGAAGAGGGGAAGTAGCTTTTATTTATTGCACAATCAAAGTATTTTTTTAACACAATGTAAATTCTTTAGACCAAACTTGCATAAATAGTTTTGAATAAAATTTTGGGGCTAGTCACTGTTCCAGGCTTCTGTGCTGTGCTCTAACGTTCCTGATTTAATTCGGTGATTTGAGAACAATACTTACTGTGTTCTTCCTTTACCTACCTGTGGCTTTTATAAATGTAATAGTTCCTTTCAAAAACAAGGCAGGCTTCGGGTCTTGCTATTCACAACACAGTTGCTCTCAGATTGTAATTTCAGATAAGAAATTATTTTTTCCAACTTTTACTTACTGTAGTAGAGTTGCTTTTGTTGATTTGCAGTTTATAGCAACACTCATGTCATTCTGGTGTGAAGAGCAAGAGTACATTAAGAATCCAAGCTCTAATATCCTGTGGTGCAAGACAGCACTGCTGCTCCATGGGTGACTGGCTGTCTAGTTGTTGGGTCAGTGGGCTGTTTAATCCTCAGCTACCTGTTTTTTATAAACTCTGAGCAACAGAGTTTTTTTCAGAGGTAAAGTCAGGTGCCTTCATCTTTTAAATTAGGAGGCTATACTCTAAATGTGTTAGGAAGCTCAAAGTTATTGAGAACTGGTAGAATAGCCTCTTGTGTTGATTTAAAATCAGTTTATTTACAGAAATTGTCTTGCACTGTAAATGTTAAATAATCTGGTGCTTATACATGACTTCATAATTTCAGATTGTTTTTGTTATTACAATATTTCAGCTCTTGAAGCAACCAAATTATTTAAGATACGGTAAATTTTACAAATTAACTGAAGGTGCTTTTACAGTAAATTAGGCTTGGAAATGTCACTACTCTTGCATAATACGTTTTTGTTCTTATGCATTTATAGCAATAGTGTAGTTCAAGAATGAAAGTAGGCTAAATGCTAGTACCTGCACTGTTCTTAATCCTGTACATAAGCACTGATAGATGCAGTAGGATTTGTGCTCTGTGTGCATTTCACTGTTTCAAGTAGATTGTGAACTTAAAAGGAAGACTATGTAGCAATTACATTGGCCACATTCAAGATCATACACGAGGAAGTATTCTGGATTAGTAGTAGTACATTAAAATTAAATGCTTGGGTTTTAACTTGTCTTTTCATTGAAAATGTTAGATTTAGCGAGACATAACTTATTGTATAGATTCAGCTTTACAGAAAACCTTATCTTTAAATTGTTCTCAGCTCTGGGATACTTCTGGGAAGTAAGTAAAAGTGTCTTCAATTCCTCCTTCAGTACTTCCAGGAAAAAAAGAAAGCTTGCTTTTAAGTAATTATCAAAATTTCACAGGGTATGGAATGTTTAAATTTGAATAGATCCACTATGAAATTTACTGAAAACACTGTTGAGTATTTTGTCATTGTTAAGCATTTATATTGTTGATCGGAAGAACTAGCTTCTAGTTTCCATTATGGGTTACCATTTAGTGTCTTTTAAGAAAATGATTACAGCTCACGGAGCATTAATCATTTTAAAACAAGGCATTTATAGCTTTTTAAGAATATAGATATTGCAAACTTAGTTCTCTACAACACACTTCCCACTGTGAGAAAAACTTACTTAGCAAATTTTTTTAAGCATTTTTGAGCAAAATTACTGAACTAGGGAGATGAACCATTTATATCTTACTGTTTGGGTACATATTTTTGTTATGCAGGAAAAGTATGCAAAACTGCATGATTAAGAGCTCTCAGCAAATACTTTTCAAGCCTATACTTAAAACAGGATCCTTAAGTAACTTTAGTATGTCTGCATGGCACTGCAGTATGTAGAAGCTGTACTTTAGCCCTGAGGAGCAGTTTAGCTGGGTTTGCAAGGCACTTTAACATTAAAAAGCAAAACAGACTCCACAGAAGAAGGTGGGGTTTTGTTCATTAATTTTGGCATAATGCTAGATAGCTGTATGTGTTCCAGGACCCAGGCTGACTCAGGTGTTGCTGCCCAAAGATAACACTTTTCTGTGCAGCATTGCATGCCTTGCAGAGAATAGGGAGCCAGTGGTTTTTTATATGGCTCATGCATGAAGGGTTATGTCTTCCTCCTGTCTGTTTAAAGTTCAAGAACTTGATCTGTTTTCTTCACTGGTATGTATGTAAGTGGCATATCGGTGCTACTTAAGTAGAAAGTACATACAGCTAATAGGGTTAAAACCATGTAAAGTTACAGATTTTATTCAATTTGCATTATGTAATCTTGAAGAAAGTTTGCATTAGTCAGCTCTTCAATTTTAGTAAATAAAATCTGTAACTACCTGTAACATCTGTTGTACTGATGATTATGATTTTGTTATTCACTGATTCAGAAACTGAAGCACACCATTTAAGAGGCTATGACTAAATTGACATTTTCTTCTATACTGTAATTTTTCTCTGTAAAATTAAATTACTTTATACATAAACTTACTGAAGTACTGAAGTATGAATATAAGCATTGCTGATCAGTGTGAAATGTAAGGCCTGTGCTGCTGGTACAGGTTATTCTTTCACTGTAGAATGTTTAAATGTTGCCTTAAGCCAATCAGCAGCACTGATCATATATAGTTCCAGGAAAAGAAGTATTATTTTTAAAGTCAGTTGTAAAAGTGGATGAGGGGCCCACTGAACACAATGGAAAGCAAAAAAAAAAAAAAAAAATTAAAAGGTATTAGATGTACTGGAGAAAGGATGTACTGGAGAAAGGAAGTATATGAACTTCAATCAGTGCTTTTGAAGTGTTTATGAAATAGTGATTTTTTTTTTCTCCATCTAACTTGTTATTAAAAGAACTGGATGTGTGGAAACAGTTTCATATGTGCCCTTCCATTTCTATAAAGTGTTCATTGAAGCTGTAGAGGGTTTGTGGCAAGTACTAATGTTCTTGAGCTCAGCTAAACCCTGTGATCAGATCTCCAGTGAGTTCTTACCAACTTTTCACATCCCTATTATGGGAACTTTCCTGACAGTGTCATACCTCAATAACTTATCTTGGAGAAAGTCTTTGTGGTACCTTTAAGCAGACCCATTCAACAATAAGATTATGTTGGTATGGTAAAGCAACCCCTGAGGCAAAGAAACAGCATTAGAAATTTATTCAGAATATAAGAACATTTGTAAAATAAGTATTATAAATGTCTCTGTATAAATAAATGCAGTTTTTACAATTCTATATCAAATAAACACAAAATAGCTATTTTACAGCAGCTAGGAAACTAAAAAGCAGCAACACACTTAAAGCTAATTCAGTAAGGTGAAAAGTTTCTAAAATTACAATGTATGGTACAGTATTAAAGGAGGAGAAAATCCTAGTAAAACCAGTAGACCAATACTGACATTAATGCAAACTTAGTCACATGTGCTTTGCAATAGCTAACAGTACATTCAAGCTGGTGAAGATTTATACATTTAATTAGGAAAAAAAGTACTTTTTTTTTTTCTGAACACAGCGTGAAATACAAAGTTTCGTGCACTCTGGTGACTTAGAAAATCAAAAAAACACCCTAAGATTAATGAGTGAAAAACTTAGGTTCTGTTGGCAGGAACCACCTATTTTTCTTGGTTTGCAAATGTATTATTTCTGCAACAAGTGAGTTAGGTTGCTGTGGCTCAAGGTGATTTGCACGCAGCTGTAGGCTGGAGTGCTGATATTTCAAACAGTTGCATAAAAGGAGCTAGTTTTTTGGCATTTATCCTCGGGGTTGGTGTGATTTTAATAGGTACACTGGAACTGCAGCTAATTGGTAATATTAAACAGTTTTCACAGTAACAGTAAACCTTTCACCACTTCCCTATTGGCCTTTTCCAGTATGCTGACAAATGAAGCAGTAGCTGCTTGCTTAGGCAAAATAACTGGTGGTCTGGCAAACCAGTACTACTGGTATACAGCTGCAACAGTATAGCTACTGCTGTGGCTGTATGATACCAGTCTTGCTTTTTCATCTGTAAGCCCTATGGGAAGAAAGGGGGAATGGCTTACATTTACTGATGATTTATAATTTATTCTAAAACACTTTTAGAGCACAGTTGGCAGGGAAGATATGCAGTAAATGTAGTAAAACAACATTCAGTTTATGCAGAATCAGCAAATCGTTAGGCCTGAAAAAGGCATGGAGGGACACTGCTTTTTCATGCCTTTAAGCCCCATGCCTTTTATGCGTTCTTAATTTGTATCTTTCCTTTAAAGACAGGTTTCAATTAAAATGCTTTAAGGTTAATTGTATTATGTTTACCAGCTTCTCTAGCTACCAAGAAATAGAAAAAATTGAGCATAAGAGGAAATCTAGTGCAGCAGCGGTTTCTAGTCACCTTAAGTGAAAGGTATTTCACATGGACAGCTTGAGATGACTTCAAGTTACATGAGTGTTTCAGATGCAAGAAGACAAAACTGTAACTGCACTTTTGCCACAGTACACAGTGGATAATTTTCTTTGTGTTTCTTCAGAAATAAGTGTGATCGGCTACCACTGAAGCTTATGGCAAAACCCTACATTTGTGTTAGTGAGAAACTTGTTGGCCAAAAAAGGGAAACACCAGAGACAGGAACTTAGCAAAACCTAAGGAAGTAAGAAATCAATGTGCCTGCTCCCTCTACAGACTGGTTTGCAAAAATTTCCATTCGCATTATAAATTAAGAAATGCAATTATCTTGAGAAAGAAGACTGATCAAAACCAGTCCCAGGGCATTAGTACCTACAACTTAATTTTGAAGTCAGCATTGTTTTAACGTGCTATGGCAATCAATCACATATGATGTTGGCTTTGTAGCCGATGTATCAGACTCTAGAGAAGTAGGAATCACTACCCTAAGAAAAGAAGAAAACAGCAGCTGCAGTAATATGAGATGTCATGAACACCAACTGCTACAGTTTCAGATGTAACCAAGACTTAACAATAATGCCATGTTCTGAACACAAATTCCCACAACTATTTTGGCTGCCAGACCTAACCCAAGAGTAGACAAAAACAGTTCAAGCCCTCTAAAAATATTTCCTTAGTACTAGAAATTGGAGGAATAAATGAGAGAAGTTATCATAATTCTAAATACACTAATAAAACTTGAGGTGCAACTCAATGTGTAAAGCAAAAAGGATAGACAACTCCCGAAATCAGATTCACTCAAAAACAGAGCCTGAAAAATACAAAGTAGAGGTGTAACACAGTAACAGGCTAACAAAATTAATGGACTATAGTTTGGCATGTTAAAACAAACATGGCAGCTGTTTTACGTACTCGGTCAAAAAGAAGCAAATTCTAAATGAAACAGGTGCTACGGCAGACTCCTGTATTTTGCTCCCTAGAGAAATCAACCTGATCGCCATGCTTCGCTTAATGTTCACTACCATAATAGGCCAACATTTTCAATTCAGTCTGTCTGATAATACAGTAACATGATGTGACTTGCACAAAAGAAGAGAATGTTAGCAGTAACAAAAAATAACCTAAGAAGCTGTATGAAGACTTCACCATTCACATTCTGTTTGTGGCTGTATATCCATACACCTACACATTTATAGTTTTGTGCCTATGTATTCAATATTAAACAGGTACATTCCTAATAAGTACCTTTTTTGGTCAAAACAAGTATAAAAAGAAGACATTCTACCTCTTGATCACAGAAAGCTGTAATAAGCACTATACACGTGACAAAAATGGCCCAGCTTCTTAAAGAAAACCTTGGCTATAATGTATTAACAAGAAAAAACAACTGTTTCACAAAGTAATTGCAAATACCATGCAATATAAATACCAAGAGGTCTCCTATAATTTCTTACCCAGCCTTGGCACAAGACTATCTGGCATGGTGAAACTCACAGCCTTTAGTCCTCTTACAAACTGTAAGAAATACACCATTATGATAGTTTTCAGAGATGCAACTAGGGTTTCTTGTTTTTTTCCAAATCGACAGGAGTTTTCCTACCTGATCTCTACTGTGAGCGACAGTACTGCAAGTACGGTGCAAAAAAGCAAGCCACCCTATCATCTCCCCACTCTGCAGCTGCCTAGTTAGCTGGTTTAACCACAGCAGCAAGTCTTGAGACTACAATACAGAGTTGTGTGCAGAGGGAGCTCAGGGTTTGGGAAAACTCTCAAATTACCTC
The DNA here is from genome assembly GCF_035582795.1 of Mycteria americana. Lineage (NCBI taxonomy): Eukaryota > Metazoa > Chordata > Aves > Ciconiiformes > Ciconiidae > Mycteria > Mycteria americana. Next base: position 56,881,133 of record NC_134396.1, read on the forward strand.
CAAACTGCCCAAATTAAAACCTCTTAACATGAATTATTTTGCATGTGACACTGTCACCCATGGGACATACATAAAATGGAAGAGAAGCTGTATGAATATAGACATAATGACACAGACAATGTACATAATTATAGCATGATAATTCAGGCACTGCCATTTTACATTATGAAACAGTCCTTAAGGTTAACACTTATATTATCCCCATGGCACCTCTCTGGGATCCCAGAGAAGGTGCTTAAATGTGTCAGCATTGACAGTCAGAGCTTTTAGCGTTTGAAGCTACATAAAAGTCAGCCTCCAAAAGAAAGAAATTTGTAATGGCACTAAGCATCTTTGAAAGAGATGCATTTAAAGTGAAGTTTCATTGGTGTGTGGTCTAGAGTTCTCTTCTTCTAGTAAAGCTATTCTTTGTTTGAGCATCCTTACTTGTGTTTCATGTCTCTCCACCATGGCCATCATTTGTGATTCCAGTTTCTTCAGCTTATTTTGATGCTTTTTCTTTGCTTTTTCATAAGCTGCTACCAAGTTGCTGTTAGAAATACAAGGCAATACAAGGTCCTTCAAAAAGGCTTGTTCGTAGCAATTGCTACAAAAATCCACCCCAAAACCCCACCTTCAAGGAACTCCTAAGTTTGGGTACTGATCATCTTCCTAAAATTTACTAGTGCTTTAAAATGCATTAGATCCAAACCTTATTGATCCAAACCCAGATCAATGCTAATCTCTATCTTTTTTGGGGCAAGTACACACCTTTATCAGTAAACTGGTTACTGAAAACATTTTTAAACATGGTTCAAAGAGCCAGCTAGAGGTTGTTGATGATGACCTCACAGAGCACTGTTTGTGAGTCAAGATACCACAACATTAAACATGTAATGATTTACAAAAACGTTGCATGGCCAGAATCTGCTTACAAAATCCAGCACTGATTTTGCATTTTCCATTTAAAAAAATAACAGTTCTATTCAAAGGATGGCATCTTGTGCTGATTTGTCAGCTGCTAAGTATCTTGTGCCTCCACCTTGACTCAGTAGGAAAGCTTGAGATGGGTACTGCTCCTCACCACAAGGGCTTTCAAGTATAATTTATTAATGAAAACTACATTGTGAGCGATAGGCTCCTTGCAGGAAGGGCAGCTACAGTCCACCATATTCTCAGTCCATCCAAACACAGTGCCAGTAAAATCTGAGTGAGCAATAAAATTTAAGTGTGATTATCGAAGCCAGTTTATTAAGAAAGAGGCTGGAGCCAAAGAAAAGGGAGCAATTTTAAACAAAATAACAGATTCATAAATCTGACTAAATGGAGGGGTTTGTTTTAATAATAATGCATTTACTAGTAACTCAGTTAAGAGTAACCTATTTCCCCCACTCTGTTCTTAGTTATGTAGTTTTCAGTGTCCTACGTGGGAAGTTTATACCTCCCCCGTCTCTAACTATAACCGTAAAGAGTCAACTGTGTGAACCCAAGGACCCAGAAACTGCTCATTAAGGCAAGGGAAGGATTACAGTGCACTACCAGAACACGGGGGTGGGGTGGGGGTGGGGGATGGATGGATATCAATGGTGCATCCATCTGCTGGTAGATCCGTTACCTGTTTGCCCTTTTAAGGTCATTAACAAATTCTGCAGATTGCTGATGTCTGATTTCACTGCTCTTCGTGAGTCTCTCCAAAGCACTCACTAACTCTTGCACTCTAGCCTTCAGTTTCTTCTCCCTGGATCAGGAGAAAAGGAGGGAGAAAACTATTTTCAAAACAGAAATAACACTTCAGCTTGCAAGTCCATGAATGGTTGTCCTGTGCTGGGTTGACAAGCTGAAAATATTTTCCTTACTACTACTTGGATAATACAGGAGGTAGTTCTTACATTAAACTTTTCCACAGATTGATTTTTAAAACATTCACCATTTTAGAATATAGGATCAGAGATGCAACAGACAAAAGAGAAAACAAACTTCTCTGGTGGATCATGGTCTTGTATGTATCGAATCACACTAAGAAATAATCACAAAGATACATAAATAAAAATTTAAGAATACCTGGCACATGCCACCCACTGTGTCTTGAATGAGACAGCAAAGAAAACTACCAAGGGAAATCAAGCATCATGGTAATCGTATAGGAATTTTAATTAAAAACAGCATACCAGGATTGCTATTAAAGATAATTTACTAAACAATTTTATTTTTACTTAGAAATTACTATAGAATCATAGAATGGTTTGGAAAGGACCTTTACAGGTCATCTAGTCCAACCCCCCTGCCATGAGCAGGGACGCCTTCCATTGGATCAGGTTGCTCAGAGCCCCATCCAACCTGACCTTGAATGTTTCCAGGGATGAGGCATCTACCACCTCTCTGGGCAACCTGTCCCAGTGTCTCACCACCCTCAGAGCAATTCCATTTATTTCAGTTGCTGTCTCAAACTTGCCTGAGTAATTTATACTACAGTCTGTATTACAGTAGATCACTAGTTTTTTTTCAGGAGCCAGCAAGTCCAGTCCATGTGGCAGTGGGAAACAGAAAAAGTTAAAAACAAGAGAGGGGAGTACAGACAGAAAAGGGCAAACACCAGAAATACAGAAGAAGAGAGCACAGGCATTTTCTTCCACGAGGTACTCTTTTTCTTTCAAATAAGCCACAGTAGTGAGGTTTAAAATGCCGATATAGTCACCAATACTTACTTACCAATTATGAACCAAAACCTAATTACATGAAGCATGCCAAAATGGAAGTAAGGTACCTTATTAAATATTTAAATATTTTTATTTATAAATAAATATATTTATAAAAAATAAATATATAGTTATACAAATATAATATAAATATATTATATAAATATATTATACAATATATTTATATAATACAATATATAGTATATAAATAATATTATATAATAGATAATATATCATATAAACATGTATTATATAAAAATATATATTATAAATATATATATTTATAAATAAATATTTTATTTATTTATATTTATTTATAAATATTTTTACATTACAAATATCTCTATGAGGGAAAGAAAAAGCAAAGAAGGCAGAAGTTCTGGGGCAGAGTAAGCATTACAGCTTGGGGTTTAAGCTGGCTTTAAAAATCATTTCCCAGCACTGGCAAGCATGTGGCACAAGGCAGGCGCTTCTTCCCGGGGAGCTCCCTGCCGCAGAGCCAATGGCTGCCCAGTCCGCTCCTATACGGACGTGGGACTGTCCCACCTCTTGTGCAAGGGCGCTGATGTGGTCACCCAGGAGCCCTTCTCTGTGACCCACCCTCATAGCCCAGACAGCCCAGAGAGAAAAACATCAGATTTGAAAATAAAAAAAAGGGGGATAAGAATGACACGGAGCTGGGCTAAACCGGGACAAAGTTAGATTTTGCAGTGTTGAACCTTACACTTGGGAACTTTGCACGTATGGAGATGTTTGTCCATGCTTTGCTGCCAAGAACCGCTTTGCAGTGATTTGCCTTTCCCTCCCGTTTTGGTTGCAGCGCCGCTAAGTGAGTAAATTGGATTTCATCTCGGTAACGAGACTCCCTCTAGCTGCCACATAAGCCCACTGAGCCCCACGGGACTGAATACCCTAACGTTTGTGAAAGCCTCCGCAGCTGTGCGCAGACCGCACGGAGGCTGCCCGACGCCCGGCTCGCCAGCCTGCAGTTCCGAGGCTGGCCTGGCAACGGCAGCACCTTATAGCCAGCGGCACGCACAGCACGTGTGGCGTTTCACCGCGCCCGGCTCCGGCAACAGAAGGGCTTTCACCCAGTCAGCCGGGGAGCTACTCCACGTTAGCAGTTTATCCCAACGCACTGCAGACGGCTGGTTTACTGGCCAAATTAAAAAGCACCTAAGAGGGGCCCTGTTGATGAAGAATCATCGGAATTCTTTATGCGTCCCTCCACCGAAGTAACATACTCTCCGTTTTCAAAATGACGCAATCCCTAGCGGTTAAAAGCTCACTGCCATCCGCCCCAAATATAAATTTTATTTTTTATATCCTATCTTAGCAGCCAGAAAGACCCAGCACAGTCTGTGGTCAAAATCTCTGTTCTGCAAAGAAAACAGGAATACAAAAATTCCAGTTTTTACTTGCAACAGAAGATAAATAAGGAAAGATCAGACCTGGCAGAGGCCAGACCCGTTATCTAACGCGTGTGTGGCACTACTGACATGACAGAACAGAGCAGGGTAAACGTGGTGCTCGTCTGCTCCAAAGGATGCTGCAGCCAGAGCCTCTGGGGAAGGCTCACTAGCACCGTGCCCAGCACCGTGACCTAGCCTGGAGAGCAAGTCCAATGGAATAAACATTCGCAGTATTTGGATGGGGAGAGAACACTAAAAATCACGTGAGGCTGATTTAACATCACGTGCAAGGAAAGGTATAGCTGTGAAAACACTGCACACGGTCCCATGGGAAAGAACCCTGTAGAGCCACAGTTTACTGCAGCTGAAGTCCTTAACACACCTGCTGTAACAAAAGCTGCGTGGAAAAGAAACACAGTGGAAAGACTTGGAGGAACTTGTCATGCATGGTAAAACTTGGTTGCTACAGTGACTGTTACCTGATAAGACTATTACATCACCTTTTGTCTGTTTTTGCACTCACACCTTTCAACCAGTCATGTTCAGTCCGAACTCAGCTGAACAGCAAGAGGTATTTCTTTACATTTGGCCTACAATAACATCCTTGTCCTGCTGCTTGCCAAAGACACAGAGCCAGCGGAGCAACAAGCACCCTGGGCCTCCACAGGCTAGTTAAACAACTTTCAGATGCTAGTTCTGAACCATCTAGCTAAACAGGTAACAGTAGGTAATCCTTCAGATCTATAGAAGCCTCAAATTTACATTTATACCAGTAAAACACAGGTATTCCCCAAGCTGATGAGATTGTTGATGTCTTGAAGTCAGTGAAAACAGCACTAACTAGTGCCTACTCCTACCTTAATCTCGGGGAAAGCAACGGGCGGTTTGATTGCGTGTGCTGAGATGTCCCAAAATCTTACAAAAACAACACATAGGTATCTACTTTTACACTTACTGTTCCCAATTTAAAAGATGCCTATCTAAATATCTTTACTTCAAGAGGCATTTCATTGAACAAGTAACACCTGAGTAGACAGACATAGCAGCAACAGTAAAGGCACAGTAAATACCTTGTTTTAGTCTGGGAAATGGAGATGCATATACACTTGGTTAATGACTATTACATGCAAAAAACACGTAAGGTTTTCCCCGGAGTGCTGCACCTTCTATTTTAGTAGCAGATCAGAGACCTCAGAGCTGTACCTTACTGGCTGGCCAGCAAAGGCTAGTCTATCCCTTCATAAAAATCCCATGCCTCATAACGCTAACTCTTCCCACTTCTCTCCATTTCTATCACTAATTACCTCAGTTTGGACACAAAGAAATTCTTATTCGTGTCTCTCCAAAACTGACTGCTTAGTTGGGCAGGGAACAGGAGTGATAATGAATCCTGAGGTGCTATTTGGATCCCTTTAATGCATTACAGGGTTAGCTGTCTTTATGGGATTTCTAGCACCACTTCACTTTCCTGATCGCTATTATAAATCAGCAGGATATGAAGAATCAGGCACTACAGGCTTAATGAGACAGAATATTTTAAAACAATAGTCCTAGTCATATGCAGCATTTTTCCAGGATGAGAACGTGTCAAAGCTGCGGACCAGCGATGGAACTGCATTTGATGCCACAGCCATACAAACATCCTCCCAACAGGGACGGCTGTATGGCTGAGTCTTCCAGACTCTGAAGAGCAAACTCACACAGAAGCTTACATGCCAAACTCACACTGCTATTGTGCCCCAAGGGCTGTAATATGCACCAGTATGGACCCTGAGAAAGCATTTACGTGTGTATTTTGATGGGAAGAGCGAAGGAGAAGCAAGTCTTTTTAGGAGAATGCAATTTCTGCGAGCCCGCAAGTCACGAATCAATAGGACCGCCGAAGTCAGCACAGCTTTTGCTCCCAGCGGTTCCTCTTCGAACTGGCTACTGCCGCTGGAGCTGTGGAAAGCGCAGCCGCGGCACCTCGCGTGCCCAGAGAAAATGAGCAGGTATTCCCGGAAGAGGGAACAAGCTTATGATCTGAGGGCACGGCTCGCTTCCAACACAAGGGCTCTCTGCTGTGGGGCACTCAGAAAGTCAGCTGGGGAAATCCCTGACTGCTCCCTTTCCAAGGAAAAGCTCAGAGTAAGTGTATTGGGAGGCCCACAGCCTACTCCAACATCCGCTAAAGACACTATTTTCAGTGAAATGCCTAATATGCTGGTAACAAAGACTTTTGTTTTGTATTTTCACAATCAAAACACTCTGTGGGCAGTTGCTAAGCAGTTTTCAAGGGCTTTTTGTTTCAGACTTACAGGATGGTTTGAATAGGAAGGCAAGCTGACAGGGCCTAATGTTTTCTCTGGTTTCAAGGCTACCGCTGCAGACAGTGGGGAATTCTGCCAGAGCCGTAAAGGAAACTATATAACATGGGGCACATTTCTGCAGTTTCTGTCAATTTGGCCTCCACACAATGACACCATGTTTGGCCCAGGATAATGTAAGCAAGGTCTTGCGCACCTTATATTTTCCCTCCTGTCTGGGCTTTTCCAGACATGTTCAGGTTTCATATGCCAGAAGTCTTCCCAGGCGGATTTTCCTGCCCTTGCTCATTTCATCGAGAATTCCCCAGTGCTGCAAACAGGAAGCTGCTCTTCCCTGGCATGCAGAAAGTTGATTTTTCTGCCCCTGGCTTGGAGAGTACCCAGCTAACTCCCCCTCTTGTGAAGGCACAAGCTATCGCCCCTCTGCCCTGGGGTCAAGAGCACCCACAGCTCTTGCCAAATCTGGAGCAAAAGAGGAGTAACGAGCTCTCTCCAAATCAGGAGGTAAGAAAGTTTCCCAAAGCTGGGCACAAGAGTCAGGGGCCTTTGGGACCCGATTATCCTATGTCTTGCCATCCCTAGGAACATCCTTTTACCCACCAGGGAGCATTGCCTGCTACAAGCAGACCCCTTTGAATCCTGGCTCCCCTGTTGGGCCGGCACCATTCGCCTCAGGCCAGCATCTGCCCCTGAGCTTCCCATACACAAAGCCCTGACGCAGCAGCCGGGCAGCCAGCCCAGGGGGACAGAGGCCCGAGATCTCCTGGGCGTAGGTACCCATGCAGGCTGGCCAGCCCCCAGGCACGTGGGGTTTGGGGAGGGGAGGGAGGAGAAGCACCTCCTGCATGGCCCCTAGCTTTCTGCATGGTCCCCGCTTTGAAAGGGACGCACACCTTCCATCCCACACTTCGCTCCAGTCCCTTTCCTAATATCCTCTTGTTGTTTTAAGCCTGGCACGTTCCCTCACTCCCCTCTCTGCCTTTTCCAGTTCCAGCCGAACAGGGTGACACATGATTGTTTTTTGTAGGCATTTGACTCCTCTTCTCTCAGGAGATAACAGCTGGACATTTAAAAGGAATGCAGATAAATTCTCTTTTCATTAGCAGTTTAAACTAACACCTTACGTCAGACTGGCATGCAGAATCCCCACGCCAATTCAAATGCGTGCCGGCCTCACTGGTCTGGGTTGGCCTGCTAAGGAAAACAATTAACATATAATAGAACTTTTTTAAGAGGCGACGAAACAACACTACACAAATGCCAAGAGAGTCTTAAAATCACCTCTTCATATGCCACATCTTCCTGTCTCACCTCCTCAGAAATCAGTGGGCTTGAGAACAGCCGTGCTGCCTGCTACCTGTGCAAAGGTAGCCCTTTCTGATCACAGAGAAGGCGGAGAGTGCTTTAAAAACCACTTTGCTGGTGTAAGATACGGTACTGCTTTTTTGCTGATTGTCAGATGCTTAGAGCAGATCTCAAAAACCAGACGGTACACAGGCATGCGTTACACCACCGGCAGTGGGGAGACGGGCCAGGTGTGGTCCTGGAAACAACAGACTGGCAGCAAAAAGGGAGAACAGGCCTGGAGGGAGGCAGCCGCGCTCCCTGCTCAAACCTCCCACCCAGCCCTGCCAGCACAGCCTGGAAGCTCTCCAGACCTGGAGCTATTTGGAGCTCCCTGTAACGATTATATCCAAGTGCACAGCAGCTCAGCAGCTCAGATAACCACGCAGTGGTAAGAAGAACTACTCATTCCATGTCAAAAATAGAGAAAAAGAAAAACGACGGTTATCTGTGATGCATGTAGAAAAAATAGCTACCCAAGGTGCTTCTGAGGAATCTGTCCCTTGTATCACCATGAGTCATTTCTCTTCTTTGAAGAAGGTTTCTCTCAGTGGGGCTCTCCGGGGGGATTTCCAGAGACAGGCCATGCCTCCTGAACCCCTCAGGCAGCCGAGGGAAACCACAGCAGGAGACTGCACAGTCATAAAAATGACAGAGATTCCTGAAATTTGCAATGACTGCAATCCATGCCAGTCTCTGGCTTCCATATGTCTCAGAGTTGCATATCTCCCCATTTAATGGACGTGATAATGACAGAACAGGAATAAGCAGAAGTAACCGACAAAAAGCAGCTCATGATGCACTGGAAAAACTCATCAGTAGCTCCCGAATACCAACCCCCACCTCCCGCCCCCCACTTTTATCCACTGTATGTTCATGCTGTACTTTGGCCAAACAGAAAGAGGATTTTACTGATTCAGTTCTCAAGAGCCATTTTAAATCTGAATCATTACAATATGGTGTGTTTTAGGTGTTTCTCCTTTAATTTCCAAGACTTAGCCTTACTGATGGTCAAGATAGGCCTGAATTTCAGAGATGCTTCTACCTACTCCTGGATCCTGCTATCATGAAAATAAGGGTGGTTCTAGAAAACATGCAAAGCTAAGACATCGTCACATGGAGTTTGTGGAAGCTTAAAATAAAGGCAGGTGGCTTGATTTATCTCTGGCTGACATTGTGTCAGGAAATAGTCACTGGCATGCCTTGGCACAGCTTTCTGTTGAAACAGTTGCTCTCTCAAAACAAGAAGTTTGGCACAACAGAGGGTTGCAGTCTTTGGACAGGCATAAGGACCTCCAACTGCAAAGAACATTACTGTGTTTCAACAGACACACGGAAGCTATTGCAATAGGATGAATTTTCTGTGTCCTACTAGAAACACCTGCAGTTTCCACTTCCAGAGAGGCAGGACCATAGCTCTGTGCAAAATGTGCTTTTTGTTAAGAGAAAAAGAACTGTTTGCCAGTCCTACTGATTACCACCCTTTTCCCTCTCTATGGTAACTTCCCAATCAGTAGTATCACTGACTTTGAGAGATTAGGTTATCTCTCAGTTCACAAGTCATCAGATATGGTAAATATATAGCTTCTTTGTTGTGTTGCCAGATGGGAAGTCACCCTTTTGTAAGGGAGATACTGAAACACGCCTAGACTGACACAATTCACGTAACCCTACACAGCCATCAGAGATCATAATCTTGTGCCAACTGATGACCCAGTTGAGGTCTGCACAGTCAGTCTAGTTATAAAGTTTGTCTGCCATGGCCCTTACCTAGTATTTTCAGATCCTTCCTGCCCAAATATTTTAATGCTTAGAAAGGATTCTCTAAATACATAGGCAAAACCCAACCCTACGCAGACAGAAAACCTATCAGCAACTGGAAATACAAGGAGAGACTGCAGGAGGATCTCAACAATCAAAGCATTTCTAATAAGGCCCAGGGAGAGGCAGAAGTTTCAGTCTTGCCAGCTTGGCCATTTTTCACAGAATGAAAGAACTTAGCAGAAAAAAAAGAAAAGATTAGTTGTTATGACCATTACTGCCACTCTGCTAAAGCAAGAGCATTTCCTATCTGGAATTCTTCCTACTGCCTCCTTCCTGCCACCTCTAATGCATTTATAACCTGGTATGTGCCTACTAAGTTACAAACTCATACAAGTCATCTACAGTGCTCCCTTCCCCTGCCGCAGCAGAGCAGAACACACCAGCAAGGAAGATGTCATTTTAAGGTCTCCCTCAGAGACTGTGCAATATGGCTGATTTTGGGGTATTCAACCAGATCCTCTCTCATAAAACTGGCCTCTGGCACAATCATCAAGGTGTCAGTACCAGGCCACGAGGCTGCTGGGAATTCATTTTTGCCCTCCCAATAATAAAGTATTTCCTGCCAACAAGCTCATTTATGGATGTGTCAAACTCAAGAAAAAGCTCAAGAGGCTTCATGTCCATTGAAACAAGCCATCATTCCATCATGAAAGGAAAGAGGGGAAGACAAAATTGCTAAAGAATCTGGCAGAAAGTATTTATGCTTGGCTGGAACAGGATGTGTCTCTAAATTAGTGGCCTTAGCCTGCAATACCAGAGATTTGGTAACCTAGATGTAACTTTTACAACATGGAACTTGCAGGTAATTTACATTTCTATTAGTTAGCATAGTGGTCATGGAAAAGAAAAGCAGTTTTTGTGGAAAGTGCATAAGATGGGTTTTAATACTGAACACTGTTATGGGAAACCCTGAGTCCTACTAGAACAAATACATTATGAAACAATAAATGGAGAATTGCTCCTGCCTTGAATTTCTGCTGATGGGCACTACCAATGACAACTAGGGGAGCTTCACAACACGCAGCTGCTGGATTCCAGATTTATGAGAAAATCCACATCCACAGAGAGAAGACAGGCTACCTCTGTGGATGAGACTGTTCTGCTGCAAAGCCATTTGCAGACTATGAACAAATAAATGCTCCCAAACCACACCAAAATCCAAACCGTCCTGCTGTTTTATTTGGGTTTCACTCTATTTCAATTAACTGAGAAGAACCCAACAGTTCTGCCGCAACAGAACGACAGAATGGGAAAGCAGCAGAGGGGGGAGCTGCCAGGGCTTTCGTCTCTGTGAAGACAGGATGGGGAGGAGGCAGCAAGCAAGGTTGCTGATTGATATCACATTCTCTGACAAACAGGGAGACTCAAAAACAAATAGTTTTTTGCCCCTATCCTTGCAGCTGCTGTCCCCTGCACCAGTATCTACTGCCTGGAGTAACAACAGATAGGTCCAATTGCTGGATGTGTGCACTAATTGCAACCAGCACTGAGGTGCTCCTGAACATTGGCATTTACACATTGCCTCTAGACCACAGATTTGGTGTGCGATATTCACTTGTTTCACATCTCCCTCCTGCCCCCCAGCAAACACAGTTACTGGGCAAAATATTTTTTATTTTGAATTCTGGTCCTACTCTCCAGTGGGTGAGGACAGTGCTAGGGGCAGCCACCAGCATCTCTCCTGGTTCATACACAGTGCTAGCACTTATTTTCCCATACAAGCGGGAAGTGCATTGTGAAATCGGCACATGCTAAGTGCAAAAGTTAAATCTACTTTGTCCCTAAAGATATCACAGTCACTTCAGACCATTCTGCACTGTAGCACTTGCAGAGAGGAAAATGCACTTCACTTATTTTTAAAACTCTTTTGTGCATCCATGATGGTATAAATTTCATTGTGATATCTGAGGGTCTGTTTAGCCAGGGTGGTAGTTAGGAACTGCTGGTATTTTTTAGCATAGCTGTGGCTAAACAGGTTGCAGTAAGCTTTCTCCATGTGCTAGACAGACCTTCGAATGACTTTCAGAGAGAAGACTTCAGGATAAGGAGACTAAGCGTTCAGCCTGATTAGGGAGAAAAATACCCTGTCCACACAACTCGCGGGAACTGTGCTTGAGCCCCACTGGCAGTAGCAATCACATTTAGTACAGCTGTATTTCCATTACACAGTCTTCACTCCAAAATTTATGTACAGTTCAATCCAATTATTTTTGTTCCCCATTTCTGCCTGACAAACTGTACTTGCTTGGCCTCTGGCTGGAAATCCATGCTAATCAACTTAAGGCCTAGTAGATAAAGCAAAGTTTTTTTCTCTGTGTTGTCAGTAAACCGCATTTCATGACTATACTCAAGCCTCTGCTAACTAAGGTCACTGGCATCTTCTTGAAATCCAGGAGCAAATAACAAGAACAGGAAAAAGCTGCAGCTTGCGCGGAGACAGAAAATGCCAGTGGAGCTGCTCACAGAGGGACTGGGGTGTGGGGGTATGGGGGAGGCCAATGGCTCTATGCAATGTTTATGCAAATGACTTTGTTGATGGGTTTCATCCGCCCACACACAAATGAGAGTTTTGATTATTTTAACCACAGAATTTTGTTTCCTGCATCAAGCAAACTAAATACTCAGCAACTGCCAGACTATTAACCAAATGGTATGAGATGTATTGATTCTGCAGTGGTAACGATCTTACATTTTTACATAATGCCTTTCAGGCTTAAGTGTCCCTGGGCACACTACAAGTTGCACCTATGAAAAAAGCACTTCAGGAATGAAACACCACAGCTGCCTGAGAGGACATTCCACCATTAAAGAGGCTGCAAACACCAGAAAAGCAAAATACACTCTTCCCAGCCAAAATTCTTAGTAGCATTTTGGACAGGTTCTAAATACAATAACCAGTTTAGATATTAGATAGTCATGTCTTAGAAAAGGTGGAACAAGTACTGAAACAACTATCGAAACAATGAATGAAGTTTACCACACAGCTGGTGCAGCAAAAACTGCGGCACAAACACATAACTAGTTAATGTATAACTGTACTGAAAGTTTTGGCTTAAAACCTGGCTGTTGATAAAAGCAGTTTGTCAAGACATCAATTTTCCCTCTCGTTGGTTCACACAACAACGTCATTCGTAATTGAACTATGGCTCTGCTTACATACTCGGGAGGCAAATGCAGCATCTGAGTCATCAAAATCACTGCAATTCCCACTCCTGTAACTCCTACCCAAGTTCTAATCTGCGACCAACCTTCTTAACCAAAGATCACAATTCAAATCCTGTCTTCACTAAAGGTTTTCTCCATGCCCTCAAGCAAGTCATGTCACTGTTTTGTGTCTCATATTCTTGCCTGAATATGGACATTCCAGACATTTTGAGAGTTTCTTAATTTGTTTCTTAATTTGTAAGCTCAGTTAATCTGAATTTGAGAGAACCTCAAGGAAAATGGAGCTGAGCACCATGTGAGGACTTTGATCAGCTGAAGAACAACAGCAAAAGAGAGGGGAGGGTCAGAAGAACTTCGATCCTTTTCCTTCTCACAGGAAAAATCTGCGATCACTCTTAAAATCACCTGAGGGTAAGAGCGAAGGCTCAGAACTAAACCTCGCCCTGAACCTACAGAACAAGTCATGTCTCTGGTGAAGGAAGCTGCTTACCGCCTGAGTGCATTTGTCAGTTCAGCAGTCAGTTCACTCTCGTTGTACGGTCTCAGCTCAGCTAGTGTTAACGGTGTTGCGGTGCCATCACTGCATTCCTGAGAAATGAGGAAAAGCCATCTAAGTTGAAGTTACTTACCATCTTAATGGGAAAACTCTGAAAACTTCTTAGTTCAAAGCTACTTTTAAAATGGAGGTGAAATAAACATCACAATGTCACAACAACATGGCAGTGTATCAACCCACCAAGAAACGGACTAACAGATTAACACTTCACAAATCCTTCTAAATGTTTCCTAAACCAACACAGCTCACTGATTTGCAGAATTCTGCTACGGTGTGCATAACTGCTGGTGCCTTATATTACTTTTGACACCACGCTGGAAACAAAGCAGCACTGCATCAAACAATTCAGCTGATGCTTTGTCAGAAACAGGTAAGAAAGACACAGTTATACACTAGCTCTGGATTTTGTTTTTAAATATATGACTGAGGTTTTCTGGGGACACAGCACTAAAATAACAGGATTAAAGTTTTTCTAGGTATCACTATTTCTTTGTGCAAATTATTAATGTAAATGTAGAAATCTGTTTATTCTGCATTATACTAAGGGGGGGGGGAAGTCTTCATTCTCAAATCATTACAAACTGTCTGACTTGGAAAAAGAGACTGTCATTACAATGGTCTAACTGCTTCACAGACATGAGCTCTATCTTTTCACATTTGTGTTTGGAGTAGGGGGAGGATGGCATTTTGCTTAGTCTCTTCCACTGTTTCCAGTGAGTGGCAACAGGCAAGACACAACATATTCAACCACAGCAGCCTGTATGTTTGGCAGGAATGGCTTTGTTGTACTCCTCCCCAAAATGACAGCCTTATTTTAGCCCAGGCTTAACAGTAATTCTGCAAAGTCCTCATAAGTCACAGCATGGAAAGAACCACCTAACAACTGGAGAAGAGAGAAAGGACATACATACAGACAAAAGAGGAGAATGATTAACATGCTGAAGACTGCTATAGGGAGGGGAGGGGTACAACAAATCGTGTTTACGCCAATTTTGGAAACTTGCTTGACTCCCGACCTTGCCCAGTTTGTCTTTGCTTCCGCTGCTGGTTGAGCTGAGAGACCTCATTCTTTGCTCTTTTTGCTCTTCCACTTCAGACTTCAAGTGCTCAATATGGACGAGGTAGGCCTGCTCCTGGGCCTCTCGAGTGCTCAGTTTCAATTCCAATGCCTTCTTCTCCTTCTCTAGCAGGTAAAGCTGTGCCTTGAGCTCTGCCATCTCCTCCTGTTGAAGAAACATTATCAGCATGCTGCTTCATAGGACTACATACCTAAAGGAAGACGAGGTTAAACAAGGTTTTAATCCACTCCTATTACTTGAGTGTTCTTTCCATAGAGAACACTACCAGCATCCAGAAGGCTTTTTATAATCACATAGTATACTTGTCAAAAGACTAGTGTATCTTAAGACTAAGTATGATGAGCCGTGCCATCCCTTAATGAGCCTCAGAAATAAGCTCAGAGGCAACACAGCAGCTAATGTGGTGCTGAAAGTAGAGTATCAGAGATCTGAGAGGGTTGCCACAGCTGCTGAAATTTCTGTGTTCTACCTTGCCCTTCAGAGACCACTGCCCTAAAAACAGGAGTGTATGACTTTCTCGTCAAACAGCTCCCTCAATGCCAGAGTCCAGTTTCTTACTGATACATAAGAATGAGAGTTGGTTTACCTCATTACAGTGGAATAGGTCTGAGGGACTAGGACAGCAAACCGGATCACATATTCCTGCCTCGTAATACCAGCCTCTCTGGTAGAATGAGTTAGTCAAAAAGGGCAAGTGGGTATGGCACCTCTGGATATCCATTTTTAATTTCCCTCCTCTAGATGGCCAGAATCTCAACTATACACAGCTGGAGGGTGACAAAACTGCACTCGCTTATATTCTTCCATAAATATGACCCACAGAAGATGGACACTGGTAGTTCATACAAAGAAGCTCAATTCTGAGAGCTTGTTCTTGTGTGTACTTCTTCTGCCACTCTGATATTTATGACAGAGCTGTCAACTATTGTAACTCAACAAATGCTATTTGGAGACAGACCTCTGCTCTGGGCAGAAGTGTAAGAACAAGGCATGAGTGCAGTGGCCCTTCTTTCAGCACTTGCTCTCAGCCTCCCATGAAAAGCAGCTGATGGGTATCCTGAACCAGAAGGCTCTTTGTGTTTAACGACACTCCAGAAAAGTTTCTTCCACAAAATGTCTAGTTGTTTTCTGAACCCAGGAAAACCCAGCATCCACAAAACATTTAAAAAGGTAGTCCAAAAACATAATTTACATTATGTGTTAAAAAAACACCACACAAACAAAAGACTGCCAAAACAAACAAACAAAAAAACCCAACCCAGAATCATGTGCTCACTGTTGAGCTTGCTGTGCCCTAGGTCACCTCATGGGTGAATACTGAATTCATGCAGCCATTTTCTGCATTATGGTTCAGTTCTAGACTTGTTCACTGTGTAACCATCTCTGAAAGACAGAAATTTCTTGTTGTGTGGCCAGCCTAGGAACAAATCACTATTTTTTAATTATTTAAAACAAAACAAAACAAAACATATTCCAGTCACAAAAATATCAGAGGTATCTTACTTTATCCTTCAAAAATAATGCTCTTTGTATTACATCCATTACTAACAAAGATTATACAAACACAAATCCAGGCACATATTTAGACTAACTTCTTCTGTAGAAGAGAATCTACGTTCCTACCAAAAATTTGCTGTCTGGATTGTGTAAGCAGTGCCAACAGGTGTAGCACAGCTACAACCAGCATATAGTAAACACAGGGAATCATTGGCTTATTCAGAATCACCAACCATGCAAAAATAAAATCCATATCCTAAAAACCCTCAGGCTTGGAAAGGTTTGTATCAACTTTAAAATCATTCATTTATTCATCTACTTGTTTGTGAACTGAAGGTAAGAAGCCCAATCAGTTTAATTCAATGTGGTTTACAGAAATTTAGTTGTTAGGCAAACTTACCATTAATTTCCTTTGTCAACAGTAAAAATGTAAATAATACTGATAAATAATGATGGGGAAATTTAGTTACAGGAGTTGAACTGGATTGTCTGGTATACTTTGGTGTATGCATTTAGCTTCTTAAGCCTCTATTTCTAAAGACATCAATCTACTTAGCCTGCTTAGTGAAGTCTGAGAAGTAATTTGAGCAGAGTACTTTGGCACTTATGTGAATAGAAGATACTCTTGACAGAGGGCTATCTATGTGGGAGGGTCATGACAAGATCTTCTCAGGCTGGAAGTTGAAGCTAGGCAAATTCAGCCTGGCAATAAGGGACACTTATTTACTAAAAGAAAAAGGTGAATTTAACCAGTGCAACAATGAATCCATGGAACTGATTCTACTCATCACTTAAAAGTTTTAACTTAAAGACTGGATGTTTGTTTGTACTATATATCCTAGCTCAAAATAAATTTGAAGATCAATGGTTAACTCCTTTGTTTATGAAGACAATAGCTTAGATCATCATGTATGAATTCACAAGTTTGCATCCTGTCCCAGAAGACATATAATGAACTCCAAAAGCACTCCCCATACATTAGTTTTCTCATGTCAAGACAATGTGACTTTAAAGTAGAGAAGCAAAGACAAAGCAGGGGAAAAGTGGAAGAATTGTCAGCCAGTGTCTTACAGAAGCTCCCAGGGAAGGAACAGGAAAGAATGGAAAGGTTGAAGTTAAAAATTAAAAACTACAGTTGAGGATTCTGGTATGGACACATACAACCTGTGAGGCAGGGTGGCAACAGTAACATTTCATGTGGGAAAATTTAAGTAGCTCAGGTTTACTTAGGAAGTTAATTAGTCTTTACATGTGCAATAACTTTTTCCATAAAAATGTTTCCTAAAGATAGTGTCTAAATTTCATTTCAATGACAACATCACCTTTGTGTATTTACTATCCCCTTTTTTCTAATTACAGGATGCTAGTGAAACATTTTGCAGTTCAACATACCTGCTTCTTCAGAGTGTGGGCCTAAAGCACAAGTGGCATTTACAAAATGAAACCCTGAAGGAGGAGGTAGCAAGTGGTCACTCTTCCAGTTGATTGCAGAAGACTTATACAACCCATGCAAATTCACAAGCTTCAGGCGCCAAATCTAGCAGTCATTTCAGGACTAATTAATTGAATATTGAGGAATATTTTGTACTTGCAGTCATATTGCAACTCTGAATTTGGGTGAAAGCTTGAATGAAAATTAAACACTCCTGACTCAATGTAATCAGAAATACCACAGCATCCTCAAAATTAAAATTTGTGTTGGATGTGGTCATGTCAGAAGAATAAAACAAAAAGGACTCTTATGTGGCAAAAAGTTCTAAAAGTCATGAAAAGGGACTCCAAGAGGATCACAGTACACCAGGTGGAATATACCAGCCTTCAGAAGTAAAACAAATATCAGAGCAGATAAATGCCATGCTCTAGTTAACTGTTTTACTATATACATCTATAAGAGCATGAAATGCTGTAACAAAGGTGGACAACAGGATTCTTAACATTTTCTGCAGACACTGTAGTCTCAAAACACATTATGAACAATATTATCACCACCTGTACACAAAAGAGGAAAAATTATCAGTGTAGAAAGCTAAGACTTCTTACCTAGATTAAGTCCTTTGAAATGCAGAAAGGCTGTAAACCAAGAATTATTTACACCCATCAGAAGTTGTCACGCCCCAGTTAGCAAGAAGATTACAACTGACCTCAAAGCAAGACCACTGAATAACAACAAACAGCAGACGAGAATGTGTTTGGGAACATGGTTAATTATTGCTTGAAGCAAAGAACTGGATTTTACAGAAGTACTGGTGGACCACTACGTCTTACACTCTGGATCAGTAAAAAAAATAAACAGGGCAACAGAGAAACCATCCCCAAACCATCTTTTTATGGATCGTTTTCATCAATAATGAAGAATTAATGGTGTAAAGGCATTTTCAGAACATTGTCAGCATAACACATAGATTGCAAGAAGCAATATGACTGATGTGGTGATCAGTTTTTACTGGGAGTCGTAAATGAAAGGTGCCAAAAGGTGCAGTGGAGATTCCAACACAGATACAAGTTTCAGGAAGACAGCAGCAGGTCATAAGACCCAGCAATGCAGGAAATCCTCGAGTAGCTCAATCAAGCTGTATCATCCTTGCTAAGAATGTGGAAGGGAGGGAACAAATCAAGAGCTGCTACATGATGAAGTCCTCTGCAGCACAGATGAGTCCATCTGCTTCAAGTTAAATAAAATACCGTAAGGAAATTTAAATTCTCCAGTTATCTCAGAAGGCAGATGCATACACTATTTTGTATGAGGTACATGTTCCAAATAATAAGATACAAACAATACACTCAGAAAGGCAAGACATCCGTGAGTCCTGCCCTTAGGTTCAGCTATGTTATAGCTTGCTGAACTCATATGTGAGGTCAGCAAGGTGTGATGCAGACCTGAGCAACAACCATGGATGCTAATAAGGTAGCACATTCTCTTAGGACCAAAGCGCACAGAGTGTAGCTGTGCCTTTTGTAATGCTTTATGCAAAGAAGAAAGGCCAGAGTTTTCAATTTCTGTAGCAGGACAGCACTTACCAACAAATTCATTCCAAGCTTTGACAAACTTGAGTTTTCACCATATCCCTTTCAGAAACCTAGGGATTTCCTGCAGTTCTGAATTCCAGCAAAGTACAACAAATTATAACGAATAACAGTACTGTCAGTTTCCCTGTACCAGAAAGGACTGAAGGTGACTTCAGCCACCTATGTAAAATGTGTGTCTATTCCAGTACGGACTGCGCACAAACCAACCAAGAAGAAAAATTTCTTCTTCTTCTTCTAGGGACAGTTCCTGCAGTGAAAACCTGATGTGCTAGGTCCAGCCAAAAGTTATGAGTCGACACCATGTGTCAAAACCAAATTAGATGGTCGTTCAGTGAACAAAAGGATTACCAGCACTCAAAACTGTGACAGAAATCATGATATGCAACTGCTGGTGCTCCTGCCAGGTCAGGCAATGCAAGGGCACTAATCACAAGGGATAGCTCTGCAGCTTGCCTTTACCAATCAATTTAAAGATAGAGGTAAGAATGGTGTACAAGAGACTTCAGGGAGATCTGGATGCAAAAGAGAAGAAGGAAGTACGATATCTGAAATATACATCTAATTATCTACAAATGTCTTCCAGTACCTCTCGTATGCTTTAATTATGGGGAATATATTGCTGTTGGCCACAATATATTCAAATATATTCAAACAACTAACATAACTTTAAATCTTCTGACTGGTAGCAGGCAATCTTTTTTTCTGAACCGCAAATATTGAATGCATTATTGCAAAATTGTATTTGCCATCATGGAAAGGCAGCACCACTAAGAACATCATTATCATTACTAAGCTACCAGTTAGCCAGCACTAGAACAAAAATCTATAACTTTAGAAGCTTATGAAACTATTAGGATTTGCTGTCCCACATGATACCACCACCTGATTTATCCGCCATTAGTTGACTAAAATAGGACTTGCTAACATGCAGAAATTAAACTTATTTAAACTGATCCAAGACCAGACAATTTCTAAATGTAGTCACACGCTTGTATTGCCTTTAACATGTTCCTATGTTTTAGTTCACCTCTCTCAAAGTCAATACAGAAGCCAGATTTAAAATGATATAAGCTCTACACCTGGTCAATAAAGGTCAGTTTTTCTAGATCACATCTTTAGAACTGGACGTACAAAGCAGGCTTGAGGGACCAGAGTTTTCTCCAAAAACCTCTGTTACTGCAAGTTATTACACACCACACGCTGCTCTGGCTCTGAACTGAGCTACAGATTGCAACACAATGCCTAGAACAGCTCTGGACTTGTGACCGACTGCTGGAGAGCATTAGGGATGATAGCTTCTGACAGACCATTCCTCCTCCCACGGCAATATTAAGAGGAGGTGAATTTGTTCTGCTTCAGTTTACAAATATTAAAGATGCACATTTGCAAGCTTGTAGGTAAAGTAATGAACTGTCTCTTGGGAAGTGCTGTATCATGCTTTTGGTCACCCTCAAGCAACTCAGCTGCCGTATCTCTTAGAGAGAGCATCTGGTTTCTCAAGGAGAGCATTCCAAGTTTAGTGCCACGGATCAAGTCCTCGCCTAATTCAAAACACACATAGCTCATCAGTGTTAAATGCACTGCCTTCTGTCACTTTCTGACTACTGGATTTTCAGCCCTGACTGTTTGTTTCAACAAAGTTACCCTTTATTACCCAGTGATCACTATCAAAGCCTCCCATGTGTGTGACTGAGCATGTTTTGTAGCACAGGGGCACTGTCAGCAGTGCAGTTAGCCTGTTGGATATAAATAAAATACCTTCATTGCCATAAGTTCCTGCATCAAGACCGCATTTTCCAGGTCTAGCCTCTGGCTGTCTCCACGAGGTTTAACGTCGTAACTAAGGGGATCAATGTGGATGCTTTCCAGCTCCAGCATTGTCAGTTTCACTGCTGCCCTGTCATTTTTCAGCTGCTGGATGTAATCCTTCAGCCGCTGCTCATCCTCCTTCGTAAATTCCGTATCACAACTGCTTGCAGTTGAGCTGGTAGTACTGGAAAGAGAAAGAACGGTATTAAAAAAAAACATTTGGAACAAAATCTGTATTTTTACATCAAACACTCTCCCAATACTTCATCAACACATCTGAGTCTTACTTAAAAGTTCATAGAAAGGACACACATAGCGTGGACTGGACGTTCCAATGTTCAGAAGATGCAGAGGGGTGTGACAAATTCAGAAAAGAAATTAATTCTCTAAGCTGCATGAGAAAATTGAATCATGTGACAACTTCTCTGCAAAGCCAGATACTAGTGACATGTAACTGAATTACATTTTCCAAAATGGTGTCTTCTGAAACAACTGAAACTACTTAAGATTTCTTAGCAAAACCCTAGCAGGGCAAGCTTCTCTCCACTGCTCAACCACTGAGTCTTCATCTTCTTTGGGAAGAAACATCCGCTAAGAAAAAAGAATCAGCCCAGACCTCATTTATCTCTGCTGATGGCAATACCAGTTATCATCTCAGATATTTTTAATGGGTACTTGTAGGAATCAACCTAAGCAAAATTCCTCTGGCAGATGCCAGGAGGTAGCATGTTTCAACTCATGTATTCCTCAGAGCACTGACATTCCTTCAGGGCTGGAGGGGTTTAAAACCAACCCGTAAGTTAGCAGGATTTTTAATAAAAAGCCATCATCAGACTTGGCGGAACTTCTCCTATCTACGGGCATCAAACAAATGACCGCCCATTCGTCTGCCCCACAAATGTTTACACAGAGATCGCAGAAAGGGAGAACTAATGTCTTACAGCAAGGGTGGCTCAGAGCTGCCTACCCACCTACACGCATGCCAGTGCTGCAGGGGGCCGAGACTGATACGGCCACAGCATTCCAGGGCTGAATATAGTTGCAATAACACTAAAAGGAAAATAAAATGCTGTGTTGTTTCTATAACCTCACTCGAAGCTGCCCGCTGTCTCCTGAGGTCCTGTAATCAGCTGCCGGGTGAGGGATAAGTCATCCATTAACTGTGCTTGTCTGGAATGCTAGATGATCTCAGTTATCAGCAGGGGAATAAATCACTTTCTGTATCAAATTGCACTGCTGTTCAACATTTTTGTAGGAAGAAAAAAAGCCCCACCCGCTACATGCTGTGAGAGTCAGAATGATGTCCTAAAACACATTGTGCATGTGAAAAAGGAGAAGCCTATCAAGATTTTTCTCTTTTCTTTTGGTTCTACTTCAGCTAAAGCTACATTGATTTTAAGTGCCTCAAATAATTGCCAATCTTCCCACAAATTCCAAGCATAGCCTTGGAGGAGATGGGGAATTGGCAGGTCTACAAAGATTTCTCAAAATCCTTCCCTCTCATGAAATATCGCATTACAGTTCTTTACTACAGTTCTCTGTCAATTTCCCATTTTTCCTTTCTTTTCTTAGGGATAATAGGTGCCATATTTACCACAAGTGTAAACTGGTCTTTGCATTTGTTTTCACCCATTTCCATCTGCAGTGAAGCTAAAAACACCCAGTACCTACACTACATAGACACCCTTTCAGGCTGAAACCGATTTTTGTTCATTAGATCTTCATTAGAGAATCCCAAAACTCTTAATAAATCTTGCTTTACTGAGTCTAAAGATACCTCTGTGAAGTAGATATTGATATAAAAATCACAGGGATAGACAATGTGAGAAATACTTAATTCTGTACTGAAGTCATGTTGCAAGTTTCCTCAGCACCCAAAGACAGCAATTGCACAGCTTTTCTGGATTAAATGTAAAATGGCTGTTGTTGGAGGAAGGACAGCTTTTAAAGCCTACACGGGCTTCAAATCTTGGGACACAAAGAGCTCATCTCAGTTTTCGCTTGCAAAGGAAAGAAAACCTAGTTCTCCTGCTGGGAATGAAACCTGAGTAAGAAGGCTCAAAGTCCATTGTTATGTTGTGTTGGACCTCGTACTCACTGGATATTCACAGATTTTGGCCTTTAAGGGTCCACGGCTGTGCACGTATATTTTAGGGGAGAGCAGCCCAAACTGAGGAAGGCAGTCTGGGTTGTTGCCAGTGATACTCAGGCTGCTTTTACTTCAGTCCTGGCTGCCTGCCTGCCTGCCTGTCTGCAGCTGAGTTGGCTCCTCTGCTGAATTACTAGCAAGCTGCTCTTCTTCTTTATTTTTTCCTTCCCCCCTTTTTTTTTTCCAAGAAGCTTAGTGAGAAAGCTGTCTCAGCACACAAAGGGACAAGAACCTTCCCTCTCCCCCCATGTTTAGCAGCAAGCCCCCACCCAGAAGACTGGAAGCAGTATGGGTTGCAGAAAGCCAGGGTACAAAGCCCACTTTGGACTGTTGTAAAAATGAGGCTGCGCGATGAGGGACGGAAACAACGCTGTAGTGTTTCTGAACTCCCACATCACAGCTCTGCCAGGGTGTGTTCCCCCAAAAGCCCCACCATACAGGTCTCCACTGCCATAATGCTACTCCATTGCTGCTCTATTTAAGGGCCCACAGCTGGTAAGCATATGATCCTGAATTTCAGATATTGCTCTCCCTTCGAACAGCAATCAGGACAAAGGAAAACAGACCAACACAGTGCATACGTAGTATAATGCATCCATCCAAAAACCCCATGAAACTGTTGCAAGAGATGTGCAGTTTCTCATTTCTCAAGCATGTTGGTAAAGATAGAGAAAGGATCACAATTTCATCACACCTGCAGGGAATACAACATCAACCTGCTCATTCTAACTGCTGCTGCATTCAGCACAAGCAAAGAGAAATGTTCTTCCCACCTGCTTCGTCCCTCAAGTCTTTTACAATGATGTCATGCCTGGATGATGTCAAATTGATTTTCACATACAGCCTGTGGAAAATATGCAGGTTGGTATAATATAACATGCAGTTTTATTTGCTGGCATGCATGTGTGTGTTCACATGCACACGTGTGTATAAAATGCAGTGGATGGATACAAATGTGGCTTCCAACAGTGCCTCTGTGTGAGTAACTTCTGTACACTACAAAATTTTGTCCATAAAATCCTGTGTAAGCTCCAGTTCATCTGTTAAACACCATGTCCATAAATAAATATGCAATTCAGCAATGGTGCAGATCATACAAAAGCTGATAGAACTAAAATAACGCTGTCAGAACTGAATCCACAAAACTTGCTTGAATGCCTGCACACAACCTTACACTTTAAAGAATTTGATACTCAGTATACATGGGCCAACCATCTTCCAGGTGAACGTTGTGGCTTGAGATCTGAAACAGCACAATGCCAAAAGACAGTAACTTCCTGAGAAACTGAAAAATACTCCAACCAGCCAAAAGACAAACAACAGTGTATTTGGCTAAAATCAGAATCTTTGGTGGAACCACCCTGCTTCCTCCTGAGACGAGTTCAGTCCAGCAATGAAGTGTTACACAGCTAACATTAAGGTATCTGTTGGGATATTTCTAAATAACTTATTTGCACACTTCAGTCAAGATAATCTTGTCTGTCAGCTACTCATCTGAAATCTGAGGTGATTCTGATGAGATGTAGTCCTACATTTGGCTGAGTTCAGATATTTCGTGACACTGCATAATCCTGAAAAGAATCCCCTTTGCATATAAAAGACCAGATCTTTCCCCCCATGAATCCAGACGTAAGGTTGGGCTTGCTAGCACTGCAGGGAATAAAATCCACCATTTTCAGTCAGTGTTACAACGGGAGTCCTTCTCTTTTGTTTCCTTCTTTTTAAGGTGCAATCAGTCAAACCTTGTTGGCACTATATGTTCTATAGTTAGCTTCTGTCCATTAAAATAATTACGAATTCCAACTACGCTGCAGACCTATTTCTATTTTCAAAAAATGAATTGGCAACATTACTGTGCTGCTGCCAGCCAAATGAGTTGAGATGCTTGCCATTATTTTTATTCCCTTCACCAGTAACAACCTCTGTGATGCTCTTTCATTGCATTTCATTTCATTTCAGTTGCTCCCTTTTACAGTCTTTAACCACTTGTCACTAGTGGCTCACCAAGCATTTATTCTCCGTAATGTGTTCAATGATTTGACATTCAGAATCTCATTTGAAATGCCAAAGCTAAAGATGGGTCAACAATTCCATTATAAGTCCCTATTCTACAGGATTTTGAACAGCAGGGAGAATTACTCATTTCTCATAAGTCTCAGCAAAGCAGAGTTTTCATCATCCCACTAACTCTTTACTCGGTTTCAAAGGGAAAACGTAGCAATACACATCTGCAACTAAAAGCCTGCAACACTAGAACAGCTATGGCAAAAGATCAGTCTTGCAGATTTGGAGTATGTTTGAACCACATAATGTAAAAATGTTTTCATTTCAGTGCAGTGGTGCCCACGGTGGTTCACACAGCACTCGCTAGTGACGTGGGCTCGTTCTACTCCCCAGTTTTACAGACTGCCAAGTTCCTTAAGACAAATAAAAAACATTAAGCCTCCAGGAACAGCTAGAAATCCACAGTCTGCTTTCCTATCTCTGCTTGGATTGCTATTGTAATGGAAAAGGAAAGGAAATGGAAACCATCAACCTCAAAGAATCACAGAGGGCTGGAGGTCTGTGCAACGGGATGTCTGTCTAGAGCAGCAGGGAGCCAAGTGACAAGGGAGCACCCATGAATGGGCTGAGAGAGCTGGCAACATATGCAGGATAACTCCAAAAAGCCGGAGTAGGGTCCTGGAGAGAAACAAAAACGATCCAGAATGACAGGGATAAGAGAGTTAAAGACTAAGTCTTTAATTTTTTAAACCTGAGATAGAACATTTACGGATGTAAACACAGAAAAGTGTGTGCCTTTTGAACCAACACAGATTTTCCATCTGTGGGCTGGCACAGTATCATGTGTCTGTAAAGCTGAAGAGGGGATGCCTGTATTTTGAGACAGGGTCCACAGGAAGGAGAAATCTGAAAACACCCCTACCACGTATCACCTGAACACAACAGAAGGAAAGAAGAGAATATTTGTATTTCACGGAGAAGCTAAAGTTTCAGAAATATTTTCACGGATGTGTATGTCTAGACAAAGACAAATTACCTTGGGCATTGGGGGAGGGGAGAGGGACGACAATGTGTAAGTGATGATCAGATCAGGATGCCCATATGACAAGTTCCTGACTTGCTGTGTGCCCTTTGGGTGAGTGAGAGAAGCTTTTCTCTCTCATGTTCCACATATATCAAAGCAGATAATAATAGTGACCTTATTCAGTACAGTATCTTGCTCCACACCAGAAAAAATTATCCTACAATGATACTGACTCGAGCTAAAACATCTCTCTTGCACACAGAAGCATTTATGTTTGCATTTTTACATTTCATGACACAATTTATACTGATGAAGTCTGAAATCCTATGCCATTTTAATCATATTCTGCTGACACTTCATCTACTCAGCCAACATGTTACGTGCACACATACACACATTGCCAGCTGACCACCAAAAGTTCACAGAAAACAATGAGCATGAGGGATGATTTTCCTCCCCAAATTTTCCTCCCCAAACACACACACCTCCCTCCCTTATCCTCCCCCTCAAAACCCCAAAAATTATGTTCAACAAAGCAAGGACCGTAGAAACTATATTCCTACCAAACACTTTCAGTGAAAGGCTAGGAGAACAAACTGTAAAACAGGAATACCACCCTCAGGCCCTGCCAATTTCCCCCCTGTCAATACTGGAAATGATCTATATTGTTTTCAAGAAAAAAAATTATGCATTGACTACATACCAGATATCTCACAAGGAAGAAAAACACTGAGGTAGTTATGAACAACTGAAAATGATCCTTTCAAATAACAGAATGGAAAACAAGCTCAGCCTAGGCAGAGGTGTTGCTACATGTGGCCACTTATAACGTGTTCGCATGCAGGGGTAGAAATGGCATAAGTGCACGCAGACTGAGGCAAGTCAAGTATTTGAAACAGCTTTGTGTAACCTTCTTTCCAAGGCCAGTAAATAGTTTTGGCACCATGAGTGATCAATGTGTTACTAGCGCAGATGCTGCCACATTAATTTCTGAATAAAGATACAGCCTTCTTGGACTGAAAGAGCACCATAAAACTTCTTTGAATAAAATGTTAAAATTTACCTCACATTTGGACCCTGTTCCCTCAGGTTACCTTTTTGCTCGCTTTTTAGCTATTCCATGCTAGTCACATGGCAGGAAATAAGATCCTTTGGCAGAGGCATCAGCAAGAAGAGGAAATGATATAGTACTAAAATTAACTTTTGAAAGTGTCAAAAAATGACAGCACTTGAATAAAGAACTGGCTCAAAAACGGAATTAAAATGAAGTTTCAGAGTGAATCTGAGAAACCAAAATAACTTTTAAAAAGAAAAATGTTCATCTATATTTATCCAGGATGCTTGCCAAATTTGTATCCACACACAAGCACACATATTGACTGCACAGAGTACAATTACACTGCAGGCAGGCTACGGTTCCAAATGAAGCTGCTAGCAGATGTATTTGAACTGGAACACTTCTGCAATAATAGCTCATTTGAGTTTCACTATTTTGTAGGTCTTCAGAAAAACTGCAATATCCAGCCTTTCCTGGAAGAATCCACTCTGTCTGTCATGATGTTCATTTGACACTCCACGTGCGAAAGAATAGCATGGGAAGGAAGAATCTGGGGGTGGGGAGCAAAGGGGAATAAGAAGGGAGAGGAAATGGTTTAAAACAAAACAGCTGGATTTGCAATATTTAGAAAACAATTCTTGAGCACTCCAAAACGCCGATGGAAGCATACTTCTGACCTCTGCTTCTCCATACATCTGTGCCGTCTGCATACTATAGATATGAATAAGTACATGATTTTAGTTCCAATAAAACAGCGAAGAAAGTCACTGATGTAAAACAAATGTAATGGTTTTGCCCTTTATGAGGAAGATTAAAGTTCAGAGTCACCCATTCACAACAAATTTATACAAAACCCTTCTTGGCTGGAGTCGCTCAAAGTCTAAAGAATTTAGGCCTAAATTATCTAAATTAGACCACTGAGGCATTGTGACTTATAAATCAAAGAAGCCAGTGCACTGAGGTGAGGGAAGTAGTTCACAGAATCATAGAATGGTTTGGGTTGGAAGGGACCTTAAAGATCATCTAGTTCCAACCCCGCTGCCATGGGCAGCGACATTCTTCACTAGACCAGGCTGCTCAAAGCCCCGTCCAACCTGGCCTTGAACACTTCCAGGGAGGAGGCATCCACAGCTTCTCTGGGCAACCTGTTCCAGTGCCTCACCACCCTCATAGTGAAGAATTTCTTCCTAATATCTAATCTAAATCTACCCTCTTTCACTTTAAAGCCATTACCCCTTGTGCTATCACTACATGCCCTTGTAAAAAGTCCCTCTCCAGCTTTCCTGTAGGCCACCTTCAGGTACTGGAAGGCTGCTATAAGGTCTCCCCAGAGCCTTCTCTTCTGCAGGCTTAACAAGCCAACTCTCTCATCCTGTCTTCATAGGAGAGATGCTCCAGCCCTCTGGTCATCTTCGTGGCCCTACTCTGGACTTACTCCAACAGGTCCATGTCCTTGTTTTGTTGGGGGCCCCACAGCTGGATGCAGTACTCCAGGTGGGGTCTCACCAGAGCGGAGCAGAGTGGTAGAATCCCCTCCCTCGACCGGCTGGCCACGCTTCTTTTGATGCAGCCGGGTCATGTTGAGGTTCTCATCAATCAGCACCCTCAAGTCCTTCTCCTCAGGGCTGCTCTCAATCCATTCTCCACCCAGCCCGTATTTGTGCTTGGGATTGCCCCGACCCATATGCAGGAACTTTGCACTTAGTTCAGCAAATACAATATAACATAACTTTTGGTCTGAAATCAAACACTTGGGGATTAGGAGAGCAGATGAGTTGCAGTTACCTTGTGTGGCTGTTGGACGACAGGCTTTCCCAGGGCTGCACGCTACAGCCAGTGATTGCATAGGCTCCCCCGCAGCTCCCATCTAGTTTCATCAGCAAGGCTTTTGCTGCGTTCTCAGCTGTCTTCCTGCAGTCATGAGCTCTCTTAAGCATCTGGGTGATGTTTTCATCACCTGTCTGGTCCCCTAGTTTTCAAGCAAACAGTCTGTTTCAGAGCTTTGAGAAGGGTGATAGAAATTAAGGCAAGAGTAGAGATGCTTCTATGCACTCTCAGTTCATACCAAGACGATGACAATAAATTACCGATCTGTGATGTAAAAGCAACTTCATCTTCTGTGTGAGCATCAGTGGTAACTGGGCTACTGGCCTGAATGCATCTCCCCCCAGCCACAAGCTCCAGGTACCTGTTGCTCTGGATACATGTCTTAAGTGATGTTTTATCTTAGCTAGCTTGTCTGTTCGTAAGGGTGGGCATTGTGCATTAGGATTAGGTTAGGATGCTCAAATTAATAATACACTGGAAAAGCCTCAGCCTAAATTACAACTCTTACTCCAATCAGTCTGGTGCTGTTTCACACTGTGGTCATTTCCAGCACTTTTTCTCACAAGCACCTTTATCTCAAGCCCAATGGTTTGCCAGAACACCTTCTTACAGGCTACCTTTCCAGCTGGAAGAATTGCCTTAGTGCTTAGAAGCAGCCTTTCAGAGTTTACAGTCATGTGTACTAAACCAAAAGAAACCTAGCACTGGCGGTTATTAATTTGCTATAATTTCTAGTGGTTATGCAGCATCTATGCAGCTGGTAAGCCATCCCTTCAGCAGAGGCAGGACACGAATTGTCACTGTCACTGCCACTGTCACTACTCTTATAGTCCTAACTCCAGCTGGAGTCAAGTCATTAAAGTAAGACACATTAGTGGCTGCACTGAAAGTCTGAACAAAGCTACCATATATTCATACTTTACCAAATACAATGCAAAGATGTCAGAGAATATAAAAAAAACCCCACTTTGCTCTATGTTGGCTTTTCATTTCATCCTTATTCAAGTCAAAGACCAATTACCCATACTTCACACTTGCTAAGTGAAGTGCGTGCACTAGAAATAACTTCAATGCGGAAGAAAGGAAGGGAGAATGTTCTGTTAAGAGCAGCTGGATATGCTCAGCTGAAAGTGATGCAGAAGCAACTCCCATGACTTTTCCACTCACAGATGTTGATATAAAACTTGACTGATCTTCAAACCAAAAATCTGCTATTTTATCTAGGTGTTTTAATCAAATTTCATGGTGAAGTAAAGGTACATAAACCAACCACAACTTCCTCCAAGCTGTGTTATGTAATGGGAAATTGGCACTATTTCTATCACAGGACTATAACTGATAATACCGTAATTAAGAGCTGTAGACAGACACCTATATAAAAACTAAACTACACTCTCCTTCATAAAATGCATGTGAGATGAAACCCTGCTCAAACCCAAAGTATTTCTCCCTTCTAAGATTTCCTTCTGCCACCTACGTGAATCGAAAATCAAAGATGAAATTCACTTTTGCTGGCCACTGATCTCTGCCAGCAGGGAAAGCTCTCTAGCGCATCGTGGAAAGGAATGACCAGAGTCTGGAAGAAAGGTGGATGAAAATCTCAGACATCCACTCTAACGTTTAGTGTATGGCACACACTGCGCAGGCCAAGACAGGTACACAAGGGCCTGCTTCTAGCACCGGGAGAGATACAAAATAAGGGGCATGGTTAACAGCACGGTGACTGTGGGCTGAGTGCATCTAGTCATCTGAAACAAGAGGCTGACCACATCAGTCCTGTGGCTCTAAAGCCAGATGGGCACCTGTCTCTAAAAGCCTTCTGTTTACATTTCAGTGATCCCTGAGAAGCTAGTGTTATAATACAGTCTCAACCAGGCAGTTACTACACTTCAGCACAGCACGAAGAGCTATTCTTCTCTCTCTGAAGGTTTCCCTTCTTTCTACTTGAAGATTACTATGGCTACCTTCTCCTATCAGTAAAAGGAATGGGACTATAAAACCCAGATTAACATTCATTGTGTAAACACCTCTTTCTATCAGAAAAGTGGAGCCAGCAGGCACATCAAGCTCCAAACATTTCTGAACTGTACCTATGATAGTGGCTTATTCCATTACTTAGCAAGCAGCATATTATAAAACAACAAAACCTAGTCACAAGATTAACTACCCATAAAACAAGAAAAACGCAGAACATATAGGCTAATATCCCCAACAACACAGTAAAACATTAGATAGAATGTTTTAAAATTTCAGAGCAAAGGCAAAATGTGGGGTGAAAAACTAGAGCCATTTTTTGCATTTTTTTTGGTAACTACTCAATGCTACCTTTGTATTGTCTTAATCCCAGTTTTTCATAGACTATACTCAACTTCTAGGGGGCTCAACATTGCTGGTTCAAACAAAATCTCTACTTGCAGTTTCCACAGCTGTAAGGCCCTAAGCCACATATGCTCATGACTGTTGTTTAATAATTCCACTCTGTACAGTTGCATGCCTGTAGCAGCCTCTGCCAGAATAGGCATCCCCTTGTGATAGTATATGTAGGCTAATTTAAATTGCTGGTGAATTTTATGATTTAATTCCAGTCTCTCTTTTTCTTTTCCCCTATTTTTTGGGTGTGTAAAACAGTTTAATTAAGTGATGGGTCATGAGATGATTCACTGTTACAACTAACTCTAATGCTAACTGACATGCAAAAAAAAAAAATTAAATTAAGTGATTCATTGACATCTTACCAACAGAACCAACACCTGCAGCTCTGAACTGCCCAAGAATGAGACTCTGCTCACTTTCTGCCAGTGCCAACAGCAGCTCATATGCTTCTATGCACTGTTCACTGAAAGAGAAAACAAACCACAGAAAACAAACCACAGAAAACAAATCACATAAAATATATCTGCAGTTTAGGAGGGAAGAATACCTGCAACAGCAACAAAAAAAAGAGGTAGCTGACAACCGCATGATTCCCTACTACTTGTCTAGCAGCAGGGATATTAAACAACATAACACACATAGCTTCTACTACAAGCATTCAACAGTCTCTCCTTCCTTATGACGGTCCCAGGTTGGCCTCAAGTAACATAACCAGTTAAAACAGAAGAGAATGACCTAGTGTGAAATGAGCTCCAGAAGCACGTTTGAAACAGTCAACAATATGAATGGTGGTCGACGTGATCCCTTTGAGAAACCTTTTTCAGGCCTTCTTACTATACAAATACAGTATTCTGTACTCTACTATGTAACTAAACTATACAAAGTATAGTGAGAAGAAAAGACACAAAAAATCCTTGTTGCTCTGTCCTGGCCGTAAGATTTTCCTCCTTACAACACAACGGCTTCTAAATACAGTTGTGAGTCACTCATTCCTGTTGCATTCTAATGTTTTTGAAAATACATACATTAATACACCTATTTGAAATTTACATTTCCTTGTAATTTGCTCAAGGCTAACAGTAACAGAATACATTCTTCAAAAGGCACATAATTTGTCTTAAGACCAGAACTGCCTGTTCCAAATTAGGTGCAGCTGAACGAGTTAAAACACCACCATCTTTTTACATATAGTTTAAAGTAAATTTAGATAGTTGTGACCAAATACCAAGCAATTAATCCACAATTCCAACTGATGTAACATAAAGTCACTCTGAATTATGTTGAGTACGATACTACTCTTTGGTCCACTGGTCTTGTGAAAGGTGCCAGCCTAATACAGAGAACCTCTATCTTAAGACTAGATACAGCAGAGAGAGTTTGAGCCTACACACAACCCCTAATTCAAATGTTAATTCAGTATTTAAAAATGAAAAGATAAATCTGTGTATTTCTATTAGATCGAGTTCACTACTGCTGGTGAACTAGGGTTGAAATACACTTATATCAGTAACTTCAGTTCTGTAGTTTGTCAAGTTGTTTAACCTAAGGGGCATTTTTTCAGGGAGGAAACAAAAAGAAACAGTATTACTATGGCACACAATTTCACTCTCAAAGACTTCTATGAAGTCTCCCCGCTCCCTCTTTTTCTGGTGGAGACACCCTCTGCATAGGTACATACCTGTACTGCAAAGCAAGCCTGAGGGCTGTGGCATTGGACTCGTACTTCCCAACAAGCATGCTCATCCTCTCGGCATTGCTCTTGCACTCTTCCAGTGTTATTGTCAACAAGTCATTCTGGGATTTCAAGTGCTCAATACGGCTGTAGAAAAGGAAGTAATTTGCAACCTTCAAGCTTAGCTTGCAGGCACTGTCCTGAAAACTCTAGAACAATCATAATTTAAAACAACAAATACCATTTGGTCTACACAAGGTTTTTAATGAAGACGGCAAAATCTATCAGTTCTGTGTCCCATATCAAGAGCCAAGAGGACAGTAATTTCTCTTAGAACAGCCTCTTCTCCTTCTTGTCTCCTTCCCATACAAAGTAATCATAACCCTGTGCAACAGCAGCAAGCAGAAAGCTGTACCCTGATTCTGTAGCCACAAGACTGCGTAGGACAGTTTCATATTAACCTTTTGCTTAATTTTTCTGCCTCCGTTCCTCAATTCCTGCTGCCCCATTTGCTTCTTGTTTTAAGTGGCATATTCATTAGTGCAATGTGTGGGTGTGTGGAGGGATCATGCAGCTGCATAAATGCCCCCTTTCTTTGGAACATTCAGAATAACTATTTCCCTTGAAGTAATATTTTGGTTGTGATTAGAGAGGTAACTTCCAAAATACAAACGAAGTTTCAATGAGGCGATGAAATCTCCAAAACTTCTGGCAATAGTCAAAGAGAAGCTCATATCAGAACTTAATTGTAATGTTCTTCTCAGTGGGGTTAACTCTGAATCTGAAAATGAGGCTTCAGAATATCAGTACCACTGTTTATTCTCCCTGCTGATAACTGCACTACACATCAATGTACTACACCTAATCGTATGAGTTGGACATACACCGAACACACACAGGCAAATGATGTCAAAACTTGGACAGGTAGCTAATGAAGAAATCAGTGCCATCCAGAACTCTAAAATCACTGACTTCTTAACAAACACAGGCAGAAGGAGAAGCACTAGTATACCATTTATTCAGCAATCAGAATAAAGCCCTCACTTTCCCAGCTGCTAGAACTCTCAGATGCTTCACCTCCTATATCTTCTTGGACACCTCCTATAAGGACACATGTTGTCCAAGCATAATTGTGCAGTACACAGAAAAAAGAAAAAAAAAGAAAAAAAAAGAAAAAAAAAGAAAAAAAAAGAAAAAAAAGAAAAAGAAAAGAAAAAAAAAGAAAAAAGAAAAAAAGAAAAAAGAAAAAAGAAAAAAGAAAAAAGAAAAAAGAAAAAAGAAAAAAGAAAAAAGAAAAAAGAAAAAAGAAAAAAGAAAAAAGAAAAAAGAAAAAAGAAAAAAGAAAAAAGAAAAAAGAAAAAAGAAAAAAGAAAAAAGAAAAAAGAAAAAAGAAAAAAGAAAAAAGAAAAAAGAAAAAAGAAAAAAGAAAAGAGAAAAAAGAAAAAAGAAAAAAGAAAAAAGAAAAAAAGAAAAAAGAAAAAAGAAAAAAGAAAAAAGAAAAAAGAAAAAAGAAAAAAGAAAAAAGAAAAAAGAAAAAAGAAAGAAAAAAGAAAGGAAAAAAAAAAAGGATCACATTTTGCAGCACTACAAAAACATGAGCTACAAATAAACGAGATATGGTACTGATCAGACTAAATTTGAGATAGCCATGGGGAAGAGAGAACTTGGAAAGAAACATGCTGAGACACGATTCTCATGTTCCTGATCCACAGTTTTGATTTTATGTGCCAAAGAGGACACGAAGCATTGGTTTTGATAGAACTTATTGAAGGACAACACCAGCAGTATTTTAACTGTGACCAGAAAGCTGCAATTTTTCTTCTGCAGACAGAAGTCTATTTACTGGTATATATGCCACACCACCATACATCAGTATATTCATTGATACAGTTAATGCTATAATTCGGTTTCTTCCAGGCAAAACAAAGCAAGCTAATTCCAGAATGATGGAGAATAAGTTATGGGAATCCTTATTTGTAGCAGCGGTGTGTCTTAATAAAAAAGATGCCATGTCTACTTGGTCAGCCATAGAGAAGGACACTTGACAGTGCAAATTGTCATAGGTGAAGGTGCCATGCTGATCTAATAATGTATGACCAAACTGTCATACTAATAACGGAAAAAATCCTGTGTACGATTCAATCTTCTCTTCATCAACTACATACCACGTTTATCCACAGCTGCCACAGTTGAGCTGGGACTGAAATAAGAAATGTTCAAAAAGGATAGAAAAAGTAGTAACTTTAACAAAGGTAATAGCAGACTACACATTTGAGCATATCTAACTTTCCATCTTACCTATTTAATCTCTCTGTCTCCACTTCAAACTCTCGTATTTTACTTTCAGAGATAGCAGATCCATGTGAATAAAGAGTCTGGAAGATTTCCTGGATGTTTGAGCAGTCTTGGAGGGAATGTGCCAAATGTTCAGCCACAGTACTAGACACCTGCACAGGGAATAGATCATTGTGAATAGATAACCACTGGGTTCCTCCGGCAGGCAGTCTGCATTGAGAGCTACATTTGCTTGCATGCACTCACTTCAAGGCATTAATTATTCAATTTTTACTATGAATTTTACATAGAGTAGAACATTTACAAGCTTCCACTTTAAGAAGCTGTTTTGATTTAAAATTCTACTAACCAAAGGGTGAAGCTCACTATTTCATCATACATTTAAAAAGCCTAATATGCAAGTTATTTACTTTCTTGAAACCTTAGCAAAAGGTCAGAGCTAAGTTCTTCAGTGAAACAAATATTAACACACAGTAACAACAGCATTATGGATTTACATTGGTGTTGCAAAGCAGAACCCAGTTCTCTGTTGATTGGAAGTTGTGAAATGCAACTGAACGGTCCTTTCTTGAAGAATAATATTTTGGAGGAATTGACTCCAAAATTACCCTCTTGAAGTCATGAAGTAACTCAGAGAATGATTTCTAGCCACCAGTTATGAGAAAATGAGATCTTAATACTGGGTGAAATATTCTCTGCTGAAGTATTTTTCTCAAAACAACTTCTACAGTATTTTCAGTTAGCTCATATATTAATTTAGTAAGAAAACAATGCTGCCTTTAATGGAGCACAGATCATCTTCAGCAGGTATCATGCATGCACATAATTATTAGTCCTTACCCCTATGCTGCTGATTTCTGATCCTAAGACAGGTCTATCAGATGATGAAGACTCTGATCTTGTCTTTGACAACTTCACTCTTTCAGCAATCTGTAAGTCGAATGCTGCACAGGTTATGCAGGAACCCACACTCCGTAAAGATTACAGAAAATGCATTTGTTCACTAGCTACACTTGCAAACCCGAAGTAAACTACTGTAAAATTGACACCTGTGTTGTAACTGACAGAATTACAATCATTAGCGCTTAATTCCTGTCTGCAGCTCAAGTTCACGGGCCTGCTTAGGACTGCAGAAAACTCTCTGGGGATTCTAGATATCTCCCAGTTAATCACATGCTTCCACAGCAGCTGTGCAAAATGAAGCCTGCTTCTCCCAGATAATGAGAAGCATCACTGCAACACACAACAGCTCACCTTGGCGATGGGAATGTCATTGCTACTGCTGCTTGTGCTCAGCTCTCCTGTGCTGGGGTTAATGGGTCGATTGGCGGAAGTGAGACGACTCGGGCTGGATGGACCTGTTGCCTGCACGCTTTGCAAACGTGTTTGCAGTTCCCGAACCTACAATAAAACATAACATTCTGTTTTTTCCACTTTTATGGTTTAAACAGTTTGGAGATTTTCTTATTGTCTAGCCAAGCCTAATTGCTTCTTTCTGGCTTGAGCACAGAAGTTGTATTTTGTCCTCTGGTGGCCACAAAGTTTTCATGTGGGAAGCAGATGAATGGAGGTTGTTTTAAAATTCCATTATTGTCACTTTTTAAAACTATTTGCAATGTGGAAATATGCAAATGTAATACTGTAGAGTAATTACTCAAAGTTTCAGCTTGTTTTATATAACCTCTTCAGTGCAGCTGTACTATATGTATAAAAATTATTCTCTCTGGGGTGAAGCTAATGCTCCAGCCTAGGATTATGCTGCCTAAACAAATCAAATGAAAATCCTACTGTTAATGGAAAGCTACAGCGTTGAAAAAACTTGACATAAATATATCACAGGATGACTTTGTCATATGTAAAGGTCAAAGAAATTCAAACATTAATCATACTTTCAAAACTACAGTTAAGTAAAGCTACCCTACAGTGAGTAATGTACAGACATGAAAATACCAGCAAAGTACCCAACCAATAGTCTGCAGCAGCTCTCTGTAAACATACACTGCAAACACTGCACAGTCCTCAAAACACACCAGATACTTGTAGAAATGATGTCAAAAGATTTTCAGGACTAAAGGGTAAAAAAAAAAAAAAAGCCTGCAAAAGCCAAACTATAGCTGAGCTAAAGATTACAGTGTTTACCTTGGAATAATTCTTAACAGACAAAGAATAAATGGTCTGCTTAACGCAACAATTATGCCACAAGGTAAAATGACAGAGCTCATTTTTCCATTTTTCATTCCCACAGAGTCTCAAACGAAGAGTGTGAGATGAGAGAAGGGGGAGGAAACCATCTGAAGAGGAAATTTCCCTGAATATTGAGTGTTTACTTTAATACGCAAGTTTCTATGTCGATTTTCTTGGAACAGTTCATCTGCAAAACAGAGCCAGTGAAATTTTACTGAAAGTCCAGTGAAATAAAAGTTCAGTCCATCTGATATCCCCCGGTAGCATGAAATGCAACTCTGATTCCTATTCTCTAAGACAAGGTGGGATTTTATGCTAAATACATTTACACAAAGAACTGATTAAGCAAACTGAAATCCCTTTGTCAAAAAATATTGAAATTAAAGTTGCATTAAAGCTTAGGCTTTCTTCAGCTATAGGCTCACCAAGTGCACGGTCAGGGCTTTAGCAATCTCTGCTTGAAGCAGCAGCAGCAGTCAGCATGTTCTCTGCACAACATATACAGATCCCTTCAGCCTACTGCACTGAGGAAAGAGTTCAAGCTGGAACTCTCTTCTGTCACCAAAGCAGTATCTTAAGCCTCCTATGATCCCCTACAGTCTGCTTCTACTTCCCTGAAGAGCACCCCTGCCTCTCCCTTGGTCATATGCAATCCGCAGGTCAGGTTGCCTGAGGACTTACTGTCAAAATAGCAGAATTTTTAGGTATGTGCAAATTACAAAAAAAGAAAAAAAACCCATGTGCTGTACGTAACAGAGCAGAACAATTGCATGTTACTAATAAAAAGCTGTAGGTAGCAACAATAGGAGCACATAAACTGCACTCATAACTTCCCTGTTCAGTCATGGAGGAGTGCTACACCTTAAACAAAATGAAGCCAAACAACTCCATTGGTCTCTCTGTTAAAAACAAGATAAAGTACACAAAACCTCAAATCAAATCCCCAGTGTTTAAAGTAACTTGCTGAAAAATGGATATGGGTGCTTGCCCCAGAACTATACATCTTAACTGTAATTACATCATGAAGTTAACTAAGCAGAGTGCATGAAGTGCACATTCATAGCATGTATCTTCTCCACATTTGCAGCTGAGGCCTCCTTTGTTCATACAGACATATATAATTTCAACATGGGTACAGCTGCACTAATGCAAACCTTAAGGACAGAAGTGCTCTACTGATGCAAACCAATCATTTCAGCCTGCTGATATGCATAAAACTGAAATAAACCATGTATGCATGTTTCTGCTTGCAGATGTGGAATGCCACTGCAGATAGGATTCGTACTGTGGCATTAACAATGAAAAAAAAAGGCAACCCCCAAACTTCATTAAATCAAAATCACATTTATTACTACTTCTTTTAACCCAGGCTGTTCCAAACTAAATTCCCCAACTGCTTAAGTTACAGCATTGTTTAAAAGCAAACAAACAGGAAAACCACTAGGGATGTATTCTTCATAAAATCAAATCCCTGCCTCAAAGTCTGACTTAAAAATTGCTAAAATATTCACCTATGCCCAGAAGCTACTCCTGGAAGATTTCAGTCCAAAAGTAACATTCTGAATTTAAGGGCAACCAGGAAACAGAGTGTTAAAGTTGCTTTATTGAATGCTAAGTAAGCACTCATTGACTGCAGAGTTTAAAACCACCTTATTTAAGGACAATATTATATAAAACTTTAATGCAGATAGGTTTCCTTTAGTCTATGTTTTATTACTGAGCAGCGACTATTGGCCACAATTACAAAGCCAATTATTCTTAAGGATTTGCAAAACAACATTAGCAACAGAAAGAAAAATGAACACAGATAAGACCATAGCCAGGCAAAGCTTTGCTCAGGAAAGCGTTTATAGAAGAAAACTCAGAGCACAGCACAGTTATCAATCTATGCAAGTCACTGCTTTAATACTGTATCCTGGAAGCAACCACAACTTAAAGAAACTGTCTGCTTATTCATGCTTCTTGATGTATTTACTGATTCAGGCCTTCCTTTGAGAAATGACGTGCTGAATTAATTGCTATAAATAACTGCACTAACTTTAGCAACACTGAGTACTGGATGGTAATTCTGAGCAGGATAACAGGGCAAGTTTGTCTGACCTGTAAAATCACCGACCTCACAATTCACACATTCACCAAGCCAGAATCTCATGACTGGGTTGCCCACCCACCAGACTGCCCAGAGACAGCTTAGGTAACTGTTTCTGGTCACCAAAACCTCCACCATAAATAGAGCAGTATGCAACATCTCCTCAGAAAGTACTTTTCCACACTAGTAGTAATGCTACAGGAAAAAAAAAAGGAATACCAAAGAACAGGAATCAAGAAAAAAAGAGTTCAGAAGAGCCAATTTCTTCTCTGGATTTGTGAGCACATTAGTTATGAAAAGATTAGTTTAAGAAGAATGATAAAAATTGTCTGACCAACCCTGCTCAATACTTCCACCAGTCTTAAGTGTTGTTACCAATGTAATATAAATTATTCTGAAGGTTATGTTTATTAGTAGAATGAAGGTAATTGCAGTACTGCACATGAGACTCAATAAACACTTGGAAATGGGAGAGAGAGGAAGGGCAGATCTTACAGGAAATGGATGACAAAATTGGCAAAAAACGATGGATGAAGACAAGTAAGGAAACAAAACCAAAACAGTTCTACTGAAAGACAAGAAAGTGTGGATTTGTGAGGTGGGGAGGAATAACAAGAAAGGATGTAAAGAAAGATTTCTTCAGCTCTTGCATCATACTAAAGACGGAAACATCCAGAAGGATACAAAAATTGCCATGAAGTCCTAAAACTCTAAATTGAAATGCTAAGTGGCCAACAGCCAGATCCAATTATATGATCAGAAAAAAACCAGGGGCGGCAAGAACAGAGGAAAAAAAGGAGAAATCCAGGGAAACATCTGTGAAATCCACAATTAAAAAAAGGAAAGAGCAAAGATCTTCTAAACAGCTGGAGGAAGTCCAAAGACTTACGGAAGTAAAGAAGTGCTGGAACCTTGGAAAGAGCAGGAGCAGGGGCATTAAGTGAGACACAAGGCAACAGAGCCATTAGACTTCACAGCAATGGATAGCCTAGATACCAAGATAAGTCAGGTGCAAACAGACGTTCTCAAGTTATTAATATAAACTTAAGTAACTGGAAATTTTATTTATTAATATTTGATGTTTAGCAATATGAACCAATTGTTTAGCTGCATTTCTAATTTTTTCCTTTGAATGCTGAAAATCTGAGTAGGAAATAGGGAA